>NC_059224.1:11623281-11730781 GCF_020615455.1 Coregonus clupeaformis | reverse complement strand
ATGAGTATCTCTCCAATGCAGTAATATGCATGTCTTACATGTCTCACAAGTCCCTACTTTATGCATTCCATTCCCCAAGGATCTTTGACCAGACACACAGTCCTACTTACTGTGATACAACGCTGCCATGTCTCTCATTCACCACGACCAAAATAGAGGTCTTCATTCAAATCTATAACAGCTCTTAACTCGCCCGGTGCAATGCTCATCCCATCAGCGATCACTCTTCTCTTTAAAAGGGTTATAATTTCCATTGACCTCTCTCTATTGATCTGTCTTCCTGTTTATATCTTGCACTAATCAATGGGAACCTGCCTCTTAACTGATCCCTATCAATTACTCCCATCACCACCCCGTCCTCACACAAACACACACCACACACACACCCTCCAGTCCTCCGCTCTTTTAAAGGGATACTTCGGGATTTTGGCAATGAGGCCCTTTATCTACTTCCCCAGAGTCAGATGAACTTGTGGATACCATTTGTATGTCTCTGTGTCCAGTATGAAGGAAGTTGGAGGTAGTTTTGCGAGCCAATGCTAACTAGCGTTAGCACAATGACTGGAGAAGTACTGTAGATAAAGGTCCTCATTGACAAAATCCCGAAGTATCCCTTTAAATATGTGGATGCTGCATCACGTTAACTGGTATTGGATCCTCCAGCAGGTCAACACACTGAAATCAATAACCACAGAGAGAGGAGAGGAGAGAGGCTCTTTCTCTCTCTATACCAGGCAGAGATGCAGAGATCTGATAGGCAGAGGTGGAGGTGGGTGGATGCCAGAGGCACAGCAGATCTACTGGGAGCCTCACCACCACAAGAACAACTACCCAGCCAGGGTCTCTCTGACTGCTCTGCTGCAATGTGTCTTAATCTCACACCTGTCTGTCGCCGCTGCAGGCATGAATCTCTTTGCTTACCCCACGGGGCGGATGGCGTCTAGCTATGTAAGAGCTTCAAATGATTCCTCATAGGTATCAAAATGCATAGGCTATCTAGCTATGGCAAGACATGAAAAAACACATGAAGAAAATGAACAATTTACTTAACCGTAGCAATTCAACGGCTGTCGTTTTTACAAGAGGCCCGTATCAGTCCCCATTGAAATAACAACTCTGGAAGGGAATACAGTGGGGGAAAAAAGTATTTAGTCAGCCACCAATTGTGCAAGTTCTCCCACTTAAAAAGATGAGTGAGGCCTGTAATTTTCATCATAGGTACACGTCAACTATGACAGAGAAATTGAGAAGAAAAAAATCCAGAAAATCACATTGTAGGATTTTTAATGAATTTATTTGCAAATTATGGTGGAAAATAAGTATTTGGTCACCTACAAACAAGCAAGATTTCTGGCTCTCACAGACCTGTAACTACTTCTTTAAGAGGCTCCTCTGTCCTCCACTCATTACCTGTATTAATGGCACCTGTTTGAACTTGATATCAGTATAAAAAACACCTGTCCACAACCTCAAACAGTCACACTCCAAACTCCACTATGGCCAAGACCAAAGAGCTGTCAAAGGACACCAGAAACAAAATTGTAGACCTGCACCAGGCTGGGAAGACTGAATCTGCAATAGGTAAGCAGCTTGGTTTGAAGAAATCAACTGTGGGAGCAATTATTAGGAAATGGAAGACATACAAGACCACTGATAATCTCCCTCGATCTGGGGCTCCACGCAAGATCTCACCCCGTGGGGTCGAAATGATCACAAGAGCGGTGAGCAAAAATCCCAGAACCACACGGGGGGACCTAGTGAATGACCTGCAGAGAGCTGGGACCAAAGTAACAAAGCCTACCATCAGTAACACACTACGCCGCCAGGGACTCAAATCCTGCAGTGCCAGACGTGTCCCCCTGCTTAAGCCAGTACATGTCCAGGCCCGTCTGAAGTTTGCTAGAGTGCATTTGGATGATCCAGAAGAGGATTGGGAGAATGTCATATGGTCAGATGAAACCAATTTTTTTTTGGTAAAAACTCAACTCGTCGTGTTTGGAGGACAAAGAATGCTGAGTTGCATCCAAAGAACACCATACCTACTGTGAAGCATGGGGGTGGAAACATCATGCTTTGGGGCTGTTTTTCTGCAAAGGGACCAGGACGACTGATCCGTGTAAAGGAAAGAATGAATGGGGCCATGTTTTGTGAGATTTTGAGTGAAAACCTCCTTCCATCAGCAAGGGCATTGAAGATGAAACGTGGCTGGGTCTTTCAGCATGACAATGATCCCAAACACACCGCCCAGGCAACGAAGGAGTGGCTTCGTAAGTAGCATTTCAAGGTCCTGGAGTGGCCTAGCCAGTCTCCAGATCTCAACCCCATAGAAAATCTTTGGAGGGAGTTGAAAGTCCGTGTTGCCCAGCGACAGCCCCAAAACATCACTGCTCTAGAGGAGATCTGCATGGAGGAATGGGCCAAAATACCAGCAACAGTGTGTGAAAACCTTGTGAAGACTTACAGAAAACGTTTGACCTGTGTCATTGCCAACAAAGGGTATATAACAAAGTATTGAGAAACTTTTGTTATTGACCAAATACTTATTTTCCACCATAATTTGCAAATAAATTCATAAAAAATCCTACAATGTGATTTTCTGGATTTTTTTTATCTCATTTTGTCTGTCATAGTTGGGAGAACATGCACAATTGGTGGCTGACTAAATACTTTTTTTCCCCACTGTAGATCTCTTCAGTGAGGCAAAGCTATTTCAGAAATGCAGCTCAAGAAGCTCTTGATCCAGGCGTCCTTGAGCAGCAACAGGTCGCCATGGCGGGACATCGTGAGTGAGTGCAAGAGGGCGAACGGCGGCTGGCTGACCTGCATTTCAAATACAAACGGTGAGTGGTGGTAAGTAACCACGCAAGTCACCGAATTATTCAGCCATGGGTCAAGGGTAAAGTGAGTGACTCATAAACTATCCATCTTTATATCTCGTCTCTGGACTCCAGACAGGTGTTCGGATGTGATATTCACAGTTCTGACAGAGAGATAAAGAATGGAGAACGCTTCTAAAAGTGACTGTTTTTCAGCAGGCGTCTATTCTGATATAACCTCAATTTCCTGAGAAAGGATCCTGGCCTCTTGTTTCCTGGAATCACTAAGCTGTCACTGCAGTCTTCCATGTGAGTCTTCTAAAAAGGGAAGAATCTCTGAATCATTTGCAGTCATAGTGGCAGTGGTAGTCGTAATAGTTGTGGATACATTAGTGGTAGTAGAAGTAATAGTGGTGGCAGTAGTAGGAGTAATTGTCACTGGGGTCCCTGGTTGAAGCACCACTCTGATTGTAGAGAGAAAGTACTGCTCGTGTCCCTTGTGTTTGAATATACTTCTATTCTGCGTACAGCATCTATGAGCCAGCCCTAAACTCATTTCCCCCTCTTCAAAATGGAAGGTTGAGAACAACGCCTCCTTATGCCTTTCACTCAGGAACAATCTCCGGACTCTCAATGGCAGAGATGTTGTCACGGAAACCAGTCCGGCAGCCACTTTAGAACAGTCAACATGCGTGACAGCTAATTTCCTACCCTGAATTAGAAGTTAAAGCTACAGTCTTTGGTTGGTACATCCATTTCTGGACTTTTAAATTAATTAAATAGCCATTCATTCTCAAAGAATATGACTTATAAATGTCTAACAAGCTTAGTTGAACTGTCTTACTCCATCAGAACCCCAACTATATGCTTGCTTTAGCCAATTGTTTGCAAACAATATAATTGTAAACAAACAATCTATAGCTTCAAAACATGATTAAAACTATCATTTTGATCTCATGTATAGTCAGTCCTTGCATCCATAGCTCCATCTATGAATTTGAGAGTGTTTACATTTCTCCAGCCCCATCACTCAGTTCTTTAGCAAATAAAGTGTTGGGGCAGCCGTTTTGTTGTTGTTTGCATCCCAGATTGCCCCTTTAATAGAACTGCTAGCATTGACATGTGAATGGAGAAAGAGCAAGGCCATAACAGGCCGCTGACAAAGTGCTGGGACAGTCACATCACTATATACCAGAGACAGAGGAAAATATTCAACACTGTAAATGTCTGGGCGGCAAAAACCTTAAATGTCCATGTCTAACGTGATGGATATGTTTCCAGTAATTCAGCCTTAGCAATTATTATGTGAATCAAAGCTGGCCCACTACAGTCCCTGGGTACGTATTGGTTTAATGTCAAAAATTAAATGTAAACCATGTTCAGTCTTTAATGTCACAGAGATTCAAAAGGTTTTTTTTTCGCTCTGGATAAGAGCGTCTGCTAAATGACGTAAATGTAAAATGTAAACACCAGGTCAGGAGGATTTCACAAGAGGAATATAGAATTCCCACTATATGGTTATTGGCAGGTATAGTCCTCTATTATGTAACAGACAGCTCTGGTAGTAGGCCTAAAGATAGGTTACAATGCACATATTCAAAAATATTCAAGAGGGATTCACTGACACAGAGGTATATAATTTATATGTTTATAGGTTATTCTCATGTGGAACATGACATTTACAGTGGGGAAAAAAAGTATTTAGTCAGCCACCAATTGTGCAAGTTCTCCCACTTAAAAAGATGAGAGAGGCCTGTAATTTTCATCATAGGTACACGTCAACTATGACAGAAAAAATGAGAGAAAAAAATCCAGAAAATCACATTGTAGGATTTATAATTAATTTATTTGCAAATTATGGTGGAAAATAAGTATTTGGTCAATAACAAAAGTTTCTCAATACTTTGTTATATACCCTTTGTTGGCAATGACACAGGTCAAAACGTTTTCTGTAAGTCTTCACAAGGTTTTCACACACTGTTGCTGGTATTTTGGCCCATTCCTCCATGCAGGTCTCCTCTAGAGCAGTGATGTTTTGGGGCTGTCGCTGGGCAACACGGACTTTCAACTCCCTCCAAAGATTTTCTATGGGGTTGAGATCTGGAGACTGGCTAGGCCACTCCAGGACCTTGAAATGCTTCTTACGAAGCCACTCCTTCGTTGCCCGGGCGGTGTGTTTGGGATCATTGTCATGCTGAAAGACCCAGCCACGTTTCATCTTCAATGCCCTTGCTGATGGAAGGAGGTTTTCACTCAAAATCTCACGATACATGGCCCCATTCATTCTTTCCTTTACACAGATCAGTCGTCCTGGTCCCTTTGCAGAAAAACAGCCCCAAAGCATGATGTTTCCACCCCCATGCTTCACAGTAGGTATGGTGTTCTTTGGATGCAACTCAGCATTCTTTGTCCTCCAAACACGACAAGTTGAGTTTTTACCAAAAAGTTATATTTTGGTTTCATCTGACCATATGACATTCTCCCAATCCTCTTCTGGATCATCCAAATGCACTCTAGCAAACTTCAGACGGGCCTGGACGTGTACTGGCTTAAGCAGGGGGACACGTCTGGCACTGCAGTATTTGAGTCCCTGGCGGCGTAGTGTGTTACTGATGGTAGGCTTTGTTACTTTGGTCCCAGCTCTCTGCAGGTCATTCACTAGGTCCCCCCGTATGGTTCTGGGATTTTTGCTCACCGTTCTTGTGATCATTTTGACCCCACGGGTGAGATCTTGCGTGGAGCCCCAGATCGAGGGAGATTATCAGTGGTCTTGTATGTCTTCCATTTCCTAATAATTGCTCCCACAGTTGATTTCTTCAAACCAAGCTGCTTACCTATTGCAGATTCAGTCTTCCCAGCCTGGTGCAGGTCTACAATTTTGTTTCTGGTGTCCTTTGACAGCTCTTTGGTCTTGGCCATAGTGGAGTTTGGAGTGTGACTGTTTGAGGTTGTGGACAGGTGTCTTTTATACTGATAACAAGTTCAAACAGGTGCCATTAATACAGGTAACGAGTGGAGGACAGAGGAGCCTCTTAAAGAAGAAGTTACAGGTCTGTGAGAGCCAGAAATCTTGCTTGTTTGTAGGTGACCAAATACTTATTTTCCACCATAATTTGCAAATAAATTCATTAAAAATCCTACAATGTGATTTTCTGGAATTTTTTTCCTCATTTTGTCTGTCATAGTTGACGTGTACCTATGATGAAAATTACAGGTCTCTCTCATCTTTTTAAGTGGGAGAACTTGCACAATTGGTGGCTGACTAAATACTTTTTTGCCCCACTGTAGCTGAACATGTAGCACATCATCTGGCCAGAAGCAGAAACAGCTCTAGCTGGATTACGGCTGTGGCTGATCTATTAAGGTATATGGTATGATTATCCATCCATGGCCAGTAACACAGAAATAAATGAGAGAGAGCGAGAGAGAGAGCTGGCGGAGTACCACATGCTCCCAGGCAGCCTGGGGACAATGATCGGACAGAGAGGGGACCGTGTGCTGTGACACCATTCCTGTGCATATTGTTAAATTCACTTCTTGATCTATTCCACTTATGAGTAGCCTAGTAGCGTTGGGACAGTAACAGAAAGGTCGCTGGTTTGAATCCCCGAGCCGACTAGGTGAAAAAGCTATCGATGTGCCCTTGAGCAAGGCACTGAACCCTAATTGCTCCTATAAGTCGCTCTGGATAAGACCGCCTACTAAAATGTATATGTAATTTTGCGTGAGGTTATGTAGCACATTCAGAGAACAAGTCACCATGCAATACTCTCTCTCCCTCGCTCTCCCTTTTCCTCTGACCAGCTAACTCTTGTAGAGACACTCTCAATAGCAAATATCTCTCCCCTGACCCCTTTCTCTCTCTGTGTGTTGCATCTCAACCTGGATGTCTCTACATCAAACTGAAGAATGTGTGACCAGGTTTATAGTTTCAGTGAGGATAGATGGCGAACAGAATTTTACTCTCTGTATGTCTCTCCTCACCCGCTCTGTGTTTCTTCTTGTGTCTAGTCTAATTCATTAGTCCTCTCTGTGTCTCTTCTTGTGTCTAGTCTAATTCATCAGTCCTCTCTGTGTCTCTTCTTGTGTCTAGTCTAATTCATTAGTCCTCTCTGTGTTTCTTCTTGTGTCTAGTCTAATTCATTAGTCCTCTCTGTGTCTCTTCTTGTGTCTAGATTAATTCATCAGTCCTCTCTGTGTTTCTTCTTGTGTCTGGTCTAATTCATTAGTCCTCTCTGTGTCTCTTCTTGTGTCTGGTCTAATCCATTAGTAACAACAGCTTATGCTGCTTTGACTATACATTATCTCACACACACCTGCTCTTTCCATGACATAGACTGACAAGGTGAATCCAGGTGAAAGCTATTATCCCTTATTGATGTCACTTGTTAAATTCACTTCAATCAGTGTAGATGAATGGGAGGAGACAGGTTAAAGAAGGAATTTTAAGCCTTGAGACAACTGAGACATGGATTGTGTATGTGTGCCATTCAGAGGGTGAATGTGCAAGACAAAATATTTAAGTGCCTTCGAACAGGGTATGGTAGTAGGTGCCAGGCACACAGGTTTGTTTCAAGAACAGCAACGCTGCTGGGTTTTTCACGTTCAGCAGTTTCCCGTGTGTATCAAGAATGGTCCACCACCCAAAGGACATCCACCCAACTTGACACAACTGTGGGAAGCATTGCATTCAACATGGGCTAGCATCCCTGTGGAACGCTTTCGACACCTTGTAGAGTCCATTCCCCGACAAATTGAGGCTGTTCTGAGGGAAAACTCAATATTAGGAAGGTGTTCCTAATATTTTGTATACTCAGTGTACACACACGTACTTCACAGTGGAATCAGGTAAGACATGCACCACACACAGATCATTGATACATCCATTTCATAATGTCCAGCCTTTGACTCGTCCCCTCCTCGTTGTTTGGTGTTAGCTGCCCCCCCGATGAGGGGCCTGCCCAGCTTCCAGTGGTCTCACCCCTCTGCTCCCTCTCTGTGCAGCACTTCAAATGGCGTGCAGCATTCAATTAGCTATGTCCCAGCTGACAGCCTTATCAAGGCTGACTCTTATCAGTCGGCATTTGCATGTATTTCTTAACAATGGGTAGAGAGCCTCTCCCCAGGGAGCTGGGCAGGCCCCCGTCGACTCACTCTTTGAACGTTCCAAGCCTATTGTCTTGGCTTGTTGGGTTTCAGCTGTGGTGCACAGCTGCCCCCTCAGGCAAAGTGGTGTAATGCACGCAGCATTTTAATGGGATTTCAACTCACAACGTGGTCTCAGGGCATTTTGTATTATTCTCTACATAAAACCAAGACACTCAACAATCAACATGATCAAGAAAATGGAGATGATTGTGGACTACAGGAAGAAGAGGACCGAGCACACCCCCATTCTCATCGACGGGGCTGTAGTGGAGCAGGTTGAGAGCTTCAAGTTCCTTGGTGTCCACATCACCAACAAACTATCATGGTCCAAACACACCAAGACAGTCGTGAAGAGGGCATGGCAAAGCCTATTCCCCTCAGGAGACTGAAAAGATTTGGCATGGGTCCTCAGATCCTCAAAAAGTTATACAGCTGCACCATCGAGAGCATCCTGACTGGTTGCATCACTGCCTGGTATGGCAGCTGCTCGGCCTCCGACCACAAGGCACTACAGAGGGTAGTGCGTACGGCCCAGTACATCACTGGGGCAAAGCTTCCTGCCATCAAGGACCTCTATACCAGGCAGTGTCAGAGGAAGGCCCTAAAAATTGTCAAAGACTCCAGCCACCCTAGTCATAGCCTGTTCTCTCTGCTACCGCACTGCAAGCGGTACCGGAGCGCCAAGTGTAGGTCCAAAAGGCTTCTTAACAGCTTCTACCCCCAAGCCATAAGACTCCTGAACAGCTAATCCTGGCTACCCAGACTATTTGCATTGCCCCACCCCCTTTTACGTTGCTGCTACTCTGTTTATTATCTATGCATAGTCACTTTAACTCTACCCACATGTACATATTACCTCAATTATCTTGACTAACCGGTCCCCCTTGCACATTGACTCTGTACCGGTACCCCATGTATATAGCCTCCCTACTGTTATTTTATTTGTTTATTTGTTACTTATCAATTTTTTACTTAAAACTGCATTGTTGGTTAGGGCTTGTAAGTAAGCATTTCACTGTAAGGTCTACACCTGTTTTATTCGGCACATGTGGCAAATACAATTTTATATCATACTAAATGGAGTGTTGTTCATTTACATAGACAATAATATGAAATGCTCTGAGACCAGGTTGCATATTTGTCTTTATTTATTTTCCCTTTTGTACTTCAACTATTTGCACATTACAACACTGTACATAGCCATAAGACAAACTTTTGTGAGTGTAACGTTTACTGTTCATTTTATATTGTTTATTTAACTAGTTTATCTATTTCACTTGCTTTGGCATTGTAATCATGTTGTGGTCCTCTGTAGCTCAGCTGGTAGAGCACGGCGCTTGCAACGCCAAGGTAGTGGGTTCGATCCCCGGGACCACCCATACACAAAAAATGTATGCACGCATGACTGTAAGTCGCTTTGGATAAAAGCGTCTGCTAAATGGCATATTATTATTATTTTCCCATGCCAATAAAGCCCTTTGCATTGAGAGAGACTTGGTGCCTGCAAGGGGTGGGCCCTGCGCACCTCCACAACAATACATTGGTAGGATACATTTAAAAATACAGCGTCTCTGCCATCTAGTGGCAGAAAATAATAATTCACACAAAGACTGACTTGACATCGACCCACACACAGATCGAATCGCACTGAACAAAAATATAAACGCAACATGTAAAGTGTTGATCCCATGTTTCATGAGCTGAAATACAAAACGTTCCATATGCACAAAATGCTTATTTCTCTTAAATGTTGTGCACAAATTTGTTTACATTCCTGTTAGTGAGCATTTTTCCTTTGCCAAGATAATCCATCCACCTGACAGGTGTGGCATATCAAGAAGGTGATTAAAAAGCATGATCATTTCACAGGTGCACATTGTGCTGGGGTCAATGAAAGGTCACTCTAAAATGTGCAGTTTTGTCACAACACAATGCCACAGATGTCTCAAGTCTTGAGGGAGCGTGCAATTGGCATGTTGACTGCAGGCATGTCCACCAGAGCTGTTGCCAGATAATGTAATGTTCATTTCTCTACCATGATCAGTCTATAATTTTAATGGTAGGTTTATTTGAACAGTGAGAGACAGAATAACAACAAAAACATCCAGAAAAACGCATGTCAAAAATGTTCTAAATTGATTTGCATTTTAATGAGGGAAATAAGTATTTGACCCCTCTGCAAAACATGACTTAGTACTTGGTGGCAAAACCCTTGTTGGCAATCACAGAGGTCAGACGTTTCTTGTAGTTGGCCACCAGGTTTGCACACATCTCAGGAGGGATTTTGTCCCACTCCTCTTTGCAGATCTTCTCCAAGTCATTAAGGTTTCGAGGCTGACGTTTGGCAACTCAAACCTTCAGCTCCCTCCACAGATTTTCTATGGGATTAAGGTCTGGAGACTGGCTAGGCCTTTCTAGGACCTTAATGTGCTTCTTTTTGAGCCGCTCCTTTGTCGCCTTGGCCGTGTGTTTTGGGTCGTTGTCATGCTGGAATACCCATCCACGACCCATTTTCAATGCCCTGGCTGAGGGAAGGAGGTTCTCACCCAAGATTTGACGGTACATGGCCCCGTCCATCGTCCCTTTGATGCAGTGAAGTTGTCCTGTCCACTTAGCAGAAAAACACCCCCAAAGCATAATGTTTCCACCTCCATGTTTGACGGTGGGGATGGTGTTCTTGGGGTCATAGGCAGCATTCCTCCTCCTCCAAACACCGCGAGTTGAGTTGATGCCAAAGAGCTCGATTTTGGTCTCATCTGACCACAACACTTTCACCCAGTTCTCCTCTGAATCATTCAGATGTTCATTGGCAAACTTCAGACGGGCATGTATATGTGCTTTCTTGAGCAGGGGGACCTTGCGGGCGCTGCAGGATTTAAGTCCTTCACGGCGTAGTGTGTTACCAATTGTTTTCTTGGTGACTATGGTCCCAGCTGCCTTGAGATCATTGACAAGATCCTCCCGTGTAGTTCTGGGCTGATTCCTCACCGTTCTCATGATCATTGCAACTCCACGAGGTGAGATCTTGCATGGATCCCCAGGCAGAGGGAGATTGACAGTTCTTTTGTATTTCTTCCATTTGCGAATAATCGCACCAACTGTTGTCACCTTCTCACCAAGCTGCTTGGCGATGGTCTTGTAGCCCATTCCAGCCTTGTGTAGGTCTACAATCTTGTCCCTGACATCCTTGGAGAGCTCTTTGGTCTTGGCCATGGTGGAGAGTTTGGAGTCTGTTTGATTGAGTGTGTGGACAGGTGTCTTTTATACAGAAAAACAAGTTCAAACAGGTGCAGTTAATACATGTATTGAGTGGAGATCAGAGGGGCTTCTTAAAGAAAAACTAACAGGTCTGTGAGAGCCGGAATTCTTACTGGTTGGTAGGTGATCAAATACTTATGTTGTGCAATAAAATGCAAATTAATTACTTAAAAATCATACAATGTGATAAAAATTACAGACCTCTACATGCTTTGTAAGTAGGAAAACCTGCAAAATCGGCAGTGTATCAAATACTTGTTCTCCCCACTGTGTATATATATATATATATATATACACTACCTGTCAAAGGTTTGGAGACACCTACTCATTCAAGGATTTTTCTTTATTTTTAAATTTTTTTACATCGTAGAATAATAGTGAATACATCAAAACTATGAAATAATACATATGCCAAGAGTGTGCAAAGCTGTCATCAAGGCAAAGGGTGGCTAATTGAAGAATCTCAAATATAAAATATATTTTGATTTGTTTAACCCTTTTTTGTTTACTACATGATTCCATATGTGTTATTTCATAGTTTTGATATCTTCACTATTATTTTACAATGTAGAAAAAGCAAAAAAGAAAGAAAAACCCTTGAATGAGTAAGTGTGTCCAAACTTTTGACTGGTACTGTATATATATATATATATATATATATATATATATATATATATATATATATATATATATGTATATGATAGAAACGTATGTGGACACCCCTTGAAATTAGTGGATTCTGCCATTTCAGCCACAACCGTTGCTGACAGGTGTATAAAATCGAGCATATATATAGAGAGAGAGAGCGACAGAGAGAGACAGAGAGACAGGTGTGTGTTCTGTTCACATAATATAATTTAAAAGTATGCATTAAGGTGTCTGGAATAGAATATACTTATCAAACATGACATTAAGACATTAAATATATATATTTCTAAAGATTCCAAAATGGAGGAGTACAAAAACAGCTTCACAGTGGCTTCAATACAGCGCCCTCTGTCAGTCATCCAGGGTTCATACACATCATTGTCTAAGAAGGGCCTTCTATGGCGTCAAAATAAACATAAAATTCGACATCCCAATTAGGATCTGGCAAAAAATACTTGAATCAGTTATAGAACCCATTGCCTTTTATTGTTGTGAGGTCTGGGGTCTGCTCACCAACCAAGAATTCACAAAATTAGACAAAAATCAAATTGAGACTGCATGTAGAATTCTGAAAAAACATCCTCCGGGTACAACGTAAAACACCAAATAATGCATGCAGAGCAGAATTAGGACAATACCCGCTAATGATCAAAATACAGAAAAGAGCTGTTAAATTCTACAACCACCTAAAAGGAAGCGATTCCCAAACCTTCCATAACAATGCCATGACTTACAGAGAGCTTAACCTAGAGAAGAGACCCTTAAGTAAGCTGGTCCTGGGGCTCTGTTCAGAAACACAAACAAACCCAACAGAGCCCCAGGACAGCAACACAATCATGAGAAAACTAAAAGATAATTACTTGAAACACTGGAAAGAACCAAAAAAAACAGAGCAAACTGGAATGCTATTTGGCCCTAAACAGAGAGTACACAGTGG
The DNA here is from genome assembly GCF_020615455.1 of Coregonus clupeaformis. NCBI lineage: Eukaryota > Metazoa > Chordata > Actinopteri > Salmoniformes > Salmonidae > Coregonus > Coregonus clupeaformis. Next base: position 11,717,974 of record NC_059224.1, on the reverse strand, counting down.
CAGAATACCTGACAACTGTGACTGACCCAAAATTAAGGAAAGCATTAACTGTGTACAGACTCAGTGAGCATAGCCTTGCTATTGAGAAAGGCAGCCAAAGGCAGACCTGGCTCTCAAGAGAAGACAGGCTATGTGCACACTGCCCACAAAATGAGGTGCACCTAAGCTCAATTGAGTCTCATAGCAAAGGGTCTGAATACTTATGTATATAATGAATTTCTGTTTTTTATTTTTCTACAAACCTGTTTTCACTTCGTCATTATGGGGCATTGTGTGTAGATTGATGAGAATAAAACAATATTTAATCAATTTTGGAATAAGGCTGTAACGCAACAAAATGTGGAAAAAGTCAAGGGGCCTGAATACTTTCCGAATGCACTGTAGTACGTTTTGCAAAGTCGTAACATATTGTATGTTTTGCAAATTCGTAACATTATATGAATTGTAATTCATAACAAATCACACGAAATGGGTGATGGACAGCCACAATTTAATACATACTATACGAAAAAATGTCAACGACTCCAGCCACCCTAGTCATAGACTGTTCTCTCTGCTACCGCACGGCAAGCGGTACTGGCGCGCCAAGTCTTTGTCCAAAAGGCTTCTTAACAGCTTCTACCCCCAAGCCATAAGACTCCTGAACAGCTAATCCTGACTACCCGGACTATTTGCATTGTACCCCCCACCCCACCCCCTTTTACGTTGATGCTACTCTGTTTATTATCTATGCATAGTCACTTTAACTCTACCCACATGTACATATTACCTCAATTACCTTGACTAACCGGTCCCCCTTGCACATTGACTCTGTACCGGTACCCCGTGTATATAGCCTCCCTACTGTTATTTTATCTGTTTATTTGTTACTTATCTATTTTTTACTTAAGACTTTTTTTCTTTACTTAAAACTGCATTGTTGGTTAGGGCTTGTAAGGTCTACAGCTGTTGTATTCGGCCCATGTGGCAAATAAAATTTGATATCATACTAAAAATGGAGTGTTGTGGATTTACATACACAATAATACGACATGCTCTGAGACCAGGTTGCATATTTATCTTTATTTAGTTTCCCTTTCGTACTTCAACTATTTGCACATTACAACACTGTACATAGCCATATGACAAACTTTTGTGAGTGTAACGTTTACTGTTCATTTTATATTGTTTATTTCACTAGTTTATCTATTTCACTTGCTTTGGCATTGTAATCATGTTTCCCATGCCAATAAAGCCCTTTGCATTGAGAGAGACTGGGTGCCTGCAAGGGGTGGGCCCTGCGCACCTCCACAACAATACATTGGTAGGATACATTTAAAAATACAGCGTCTCTGCCATCTAGTGGCAGAAAAAGATCATTCACACAAAGACTGACATAGACATCGACCCACACAGAACGACTCACATGTACACTGAACAAAAATATAAACGCAACATGTAAAGTGTTGATCCCATGTTTCATGAGCTGAAATACAAAACGTTCCATATACACAAAATGCTTATTTCTCTTAAAATGTTGTGCACAAATTTGTTTACATTCCGGTTAGTGAGCATTTCTCCTTTGCCAAGATAATCCATCCACCTGACAGGTGTGGCATATCAAGAAGGTGATTAAAAAGCATGATAATTTCACAGGTGCACATTGTGCTGGGGTCAATGAAAGGTCACTCTAAAATGTGCAGTTTTGTCACAACACAACGCTACAGATGTCTCAAGTCTTGAGCGTGCAATTGGCATGCTGACTGCAGGAATGTCCACCAGAGGTGTTGCCAGATAATTTAACGTTCAATTCTCTATCATAAACTGCCTCCGAGTATTTGTCTGTAATAAAGCCCTTTTGTGGGGAAAAACTCACTAACTGGCTGGGGCTGGCTTCCCAGTGGGTGGACCTATGGCTGCACCCCCATGTGAAATCCATAGATTAGGGCCTAATTTAAATTGACTGATTTCCTTATATGAACTGTAACTCAGTGAAATTTTAGAAATTGTTGCATTCATATTTTTCTTCAGTATAGGCCTGTCTCAGACACCTTTCAAATCAAAGCTATTTACTTTTAAAATGATTATAGATTTTACGAGGCAGTATTATAAACATTGTAAATTACATTTCACTTAAATGTAAATGCACAAAGGTGATCAGGCAAGTGAGGTCAATACACCACATCCTCAGTTACTCCTAGTTTTCCAAAGCCTATAGTAGTTTAGAGAATGTCATCTTTTATGATTATCACACTACGAAAGAGATGACAAAGATCACATCATCCGCGCCCACCTGGTTGAAAAAACCTTGTGACGTACCAATTCCCTTTCCTCCCAGTGTGCACTTGTTCAATCCCTTCACTAATTTGAAAAGAAATATGGTGCTTTTAGATGAAAGTAGTGAATGCTTATAGTTTACAAGTGTACACTTGACAGGTGATATTAACACCACTCAATGTGTGAGCGGGCATCATGAATGTAATTTGCTACCAACCAGGATCAATTACACTCAGAAAGGTTTTGTTTTTCAAACCGGAAATTGACAAAGCACGCTGCGTTAACACAGGCAGCCAACTTCACTTTTCGCTATTTGGTATTTTGACCAATGAGGTTAGCTCTGAAAGAGATCTGTGATTGATCAAAAGACCAATTAGTAGAAAAATAAATGTCAGAATTGGGCTGCCTGTGTAAACATCCATATATATCTAACAAATCTGTCAAATTACTTAAACCTCAAGTACTGGTACACAACAGGAGTGATCACTTGCAGCCACCCTCGAGTTTATCCAGAAAGAGGTTTCAAAGCTCTACCACAATACTAGCAAGAAATCATTCCAATTTTCAACCAAACAATGTTTCTGAATTAGTTAACCATGGTGTCAGCTTAATACAAGTGGCCATATCCTAAGAATTGGAACTCTAGATTGTACGGTCCACACTTTACGTAAACCCATGTGTGACATTGTGACTCAGGATAAACTGGTTGAATAACAATCTAACTCATTCCCGAGGGCCGAGTGTCTGAGGGTTTAGTTTTTCCTTTCAATGAAAGACCTAGACAAGCAGGTGAGGGGAGTTCCTTACTAATTAGTGACCTTAATTCATTAATGAAGTACAAGGGTGGCGTGAAAACCTCATTCCACTCACTCAGTGGAATGAGTGACAGTGTAGATCAACAAAAAACAAGACAACTATGTAGGACTAAAGAAAACATTTATTTGCAATACTGCAACATCCCATGTTGGTTTCGCATCCCATGGGGAACCTTCAGCATCCAATGTAGTTAGTCCAGCTGTGTACATAAAAGAGGGTTAGATTAATGTACTACAAAATGTTACTGTTAAATTGTTATTGTGGAAAACCATTAAATGTGGTAGCCTATGAATTATGAAATAAATAAAGTATTTAGCCAACTAATGTAACCCATCTTTGTTAAATCCCTTGTAGTGTGCATCTTTCCAAAGGATGAATGTGTTACATTCTTGTCAACCCTTATATTAGCATAAAGCATCGTTAGAATCAACAACTAGCCAACGGTGACTAACAGTTACATTTGCTAGAGTACAGTGCAAACAAATACTTGCCTTGACAAAGCCGATGTCATTCGCGTACTGCCTGAAGCACTGGCGGCACATGTTGAGCCCGTATTTACGGATCAGACCGTGTCTGTTGGAGCATACCCGGCTGAAAAACATGACGAAAGTATTGGATAAACATGGCGAAGACGATTTAATAAAATTGTCCAGGATGTTCAAGCTCTTAAAAACTCACCCAGATATCTGGTTAGCCGCCATCAGTTTTCCCCATAGCCAATGTTAACTTCAAGCCGACTAAACTGGCTACTGTAACTACTAACTAGTTGCTAATTATATAGGACAATAAGTTGTAGCAGTGGATAACCCGGCAACATTCAGATTGAGGGGTATATTGATGGCTCAAATAAATACATTTTTACTATAAATATATTACTAGAAATTGCTAACTTTAACGTGCGAGAAGAATGTGAGGGCCCTGCGTTAATGCACATCAGCCGCCATATTAGGTCGAGCGAAACCTCCATGTGGTTCGAATTGTACAATAAGCATTTGGGGTCTGTGAAAACCTACCGAACTCTGAAATGGAATAAGAAATACTAAACAATATATTGAACAACACTGACCAGGATCGGGATCCCTGACCGAATTTTCTGGGGTGACTCCAGTAGAGGCTCTGATGTCCCATCTTGTCTCGTTCGAGTAGAATGTCGAAAAGGAAGGGAGACGGGTGCGCATGCGTAAATAAAACTCTGCTTCTTTCCGCCCACAATGCATAGCGGGAAACATCGCGTTGCGTGCATTGTTGTAGTACACCGCTAGAAGACGCTAACAACCTGCAGCAGCAACATCAACACATCAATCGCGCCATCTGGAGCGAATGCGGATTTAACCTGTACGTTCAGCATCTATTTTTCAATACTCAGACCCTTTGCTCAGTACTTTGTTGAAGCACCTTTGGCAGCGATTACAGCCTCGATTCTTCTTGGGTATGATGCTACAAGCTTGGCACACCTGTATTTGGGGAATTTCTCCCATTGTTCTCTGCAGATCCTCTCAAGCGCTGTCAGGTTGGATGGGGAGCGTTGCTGCACAGCGATTTTACATTTACATTTTCAGGTGTCTCCAGAGATGTCCGATCAGGCTCTGGCTGGGCCACTCAAGGACATTCAAATAAAATAAAATGTTATTGGCCACATGCGCCGAATACAACAGGTGCAGACATTACAGTACATTTATTTTTAATAAAAAAGTAAAATAAAACAACAACAAAAAAGTGTTGAGAAAAAAAGAGCAGAAGTAAAATAAAATAACAGTAGGGAGGCTATATATACAGGGGGGTACCGGTGCAGAGTCAATGTGCGGGGGCACCGGCTAGTTGAGGTAGTTGAAGTAATATGTACATGTGGGTAGAGTTAAAGTGACTATGCATAAATCATTAACAGAGTAGCAGCAGCGTAAAAAGATGGGGTGGGGGGGCAGTGCAAATAGTCTGGGTAGCCATGATTAGCTGTTCAGGAGTCTTATGGATTGGGGGTAGAAGCTGTTGAGAAGTATTTTGGACCTAGACTTGGCACTCCGGTACCGCTTGCCGTGCGGTAGCAGAGAGAACAGTCTATGACTAGGGTGGCTGGAGTCTTTGACAATTTTGAGGGCCTTCCTCTGACACCGCCTGGTATAGAGGTCCTGGATGGCAGGAAGCTTGGCCCCAGTGATGTACTGGGCCGTACGCACTACCCTCTGTAGTGCCTTGCGGTCGGAGGCCGAATCTTTTCAGTCTCCTGAGGGGGAATAGGCTTTGTCGTGCCCTCTTCACGACTGTCTTAGTGTGTTTGGACCACGATAGTTTGTTGGTGATGTGGACAAGGAACTTGAAGCTCTCAACCTGTTCCACTACAGCCCCGTCGATGAGAATGGGGGCGTGCTCAGTCCTCTTTTTTTTCCTGCAGTCCACAATCATCTCCTTTGTCTTGGTCACGTTGAGGGAGAGGTTGTTATCCTGGCACCACACGGCCAGGTCTCTGACCTCCTCCCTATAGGCTGTCTCATCGTTTTCGGTGATCAGGCCTACCACTGTTGTGTCGTCGGCAAAATAATGATGGTGTTGGAGTCGTGCCTGGCCATGCAGTCATGGGTGAACAGGGAGTACAGGAGGGGACTGAGCACGCACCCCTGAGGGGCCCCCGTGTTGAGGATCAGTGTGGCAGATGTGTTGTTACCTACCCTTACCACCTGGGGGCGGCCCGTCAGGAAGTCCAGGATCCAGTTGCAGAGGGAGGTGTTTAGTCCCAGGATCCTTAGCTTAGTGATGAGCTTTGAGGGCACTATGGTGTTGAATGCTGAGCTGTAGTCAATGAATAGCATTCTCACGTAGGTGTTCCTCTTGTCCAGGTGGGAAAGGGCAGTGTGGAGTGCAATAGAGATTGCATCATCTGTGGACCTGTTGGAGCGGTATGCAAATTGGAGTGGGTCTAGGGTTTCTGGGATAATGCTGTTGATGTGAGCCATGACCAGCCTTTCAAAGCACTTCATGGCTACAGACGTCAGTGCTACGGGTCGGTAGTCATTTAGGCAGGTTATCTTAGTGTCCTTGGGCACGGGGACTATAGTGGTCTGCTTGAAAAATGTTGGTATTACAGACTCAGTCAGGGACATGTTGAAAATGTCAGTGAAGACACTTGCCAGTTGGTCAGCACATGCTCGGAGTACACGTCCTGGTAATCCGTCTGGCCCTGCGGCCTTGTGAATGTTGACCTGCTTAAAAGTCTTACTCACATCGGCTACGGAGAGCGTGATCACATAGTCATCCGGAACAGCTGGTGCTCTCATGCATGCTTCAGTGTTGCTTGCCTCGAAGCGAGCATAGAAGTGGTTTAGCTCGTCTGGTAGGCTTGTGTCACTGGGAAGCTCGCGGCTGTGCTTCGCTTTGTAGTCTGTAATCGTTTTCAAGCCCTGCCACATCCGACGAGCGTCAGAGCCGGTGTAGTACGATTCAATCTTAGTCCTGTATTGACTCTTTGCCTGTTTGATGGTTCGTCGGAGGGCATAGGGGGATTTCTTATAAGCGTCCGGGTTAGAGTCCCGCTCCTTGAAAGCGGCAGCTCTACCCTTTAGCTCAGTGCGGATGTTTCCTGTAATCCATGGCTTCTGGTTGGGGTATGTACGTACGGTCACTGTGGGGACGACATCATCGATGCACTTATTGATGAAGCCAGTGACTGATGTGGTGTACTCCTCAATGCTATCTGAAGAATCCCGAACATGTTCCAGTCTGTGCTAGCAAAACAGTCCTGTAGCTTAGCATCTGCGTCATCTGACCACTTTTTTATTAACCGAGTCACTGGTGCTTCCTGCTTTAGTTTTTGCTTATAAGCAGGAATCGGGAGGATAGAGTTATGGTCAGATTTGCCAAATGGAGGGCGAGGGAGAGCTTTGTATGCGTCTCTGTGTGTGGAGTAAAGGTGGTCTAGAGTTTTTTTTCCTCTGGTTGCACATTTAACATGCTGGTAGAAATTAGGTAGAACGGATTTTAGTTTCCCTGCATTAAAGTCCCCGGCCACTAGGAGCGCTGCCTCTGGATGAGCGTTTTCCTGTTGACTTATGGCCTTATACAGCTCATTCAGTGCAATCTTAATGCCAGCATTGGTTTGTGGTGGTAAATAGACAGCTATGAAAAATATAGATGAAAACTCTCTTGGTAAATAGTGTGGTCTACAGCTTATCATAATATACTCTACCTCAGGCGAGCAAAACCTCGAGACTTCCTTAGTATTTGATTTTGTGCACCAGCTGTTGTTTACAAATATACACAGACCGCCACCCCTTGTCTTACCGGAGTCAGCCATTCTATCCTGCCGATGTAGCGTATAGCCCGCTAGCTGTATGTTATCCATGTCGTCGTTCAGCCACGACTCGGTGAAACATAAGATATTACAGTTTTTAATGTCCCGTTGGTAGGATAACCGTAGTCTTAGGTCATCCAATTTATTTTCCAATGATTGAAGATTGGCTAATAGGATTGATGGGAGCGGCAGTTTACTCGCTCGCCGTCGGATCCTTACAAGGCACCCCGACCTACGTCCACGATATCTCTGTCTCTTCCTAATGCGAATGACGGGGATTTGGGCCTTGTCGGGTGTCTGTAGGATATCATTCGCGGCCGCCTCGTTAAAGAAAAATGATTAGTCCAATACGAGGTGAGTAATCGCTGTCCTGATATCCAGAAGCTCATTTTGGTTATAAGAGGCGATGGCAGAAACATTATGTACAAAATAAATTACAAATAACGCGGAAAAACACACATAATAATACAATTGGTTAGACGGCTGTAAAACGGCAGCCATCTTCTCTGGCGCCATTTCGTTCCAAATGATTGAAGATTGGCTAATTCAGAGACGTCCCGAAGCCACTTCTGTGTCGTTTTGGCTGTGTGCTTAGGGTCGTTGTCCTGTTGGAAGGTAAACCGTCGACCAAGTCTGACATCCTGAGCGCTCTAGAGCAGGTTTTAATCAAGAATCTCTGTACTTTGCTCCGTTCATCTTTGCCTCGATCCTGATTAGTCTCCCAGTCCCTGCCGCTTAGTTTCATCAGACCAGAGAATGTTGTTTCTCATGGTCTGAGAGACTAGAGCTCTGTTAGAGTGACCATTGTGTTCTTGGTCACCTCCCTGACCAAGGCCCTTCTCCCCAGATTGCTCAGTTTGGCCGGGCGGCCAGCTCTAGGAAGTCTTATTGGTTCCAAACTTCTTCCATTTAAGAATGATGGAGACCACTGTGTTCTTGAGGACCTTCAAGGCTGCAGAAATGTTTTGGTACCCTTCCCCAGATCTGTGCCTCAACACAATCCTGTCTCGGCGCTCTACGGACAATTCCTTCGACCTCATGGCTTGGTTTTTGCACTGACATGTACTGTCAACTGTGGGACCTTATATAGACAGGCGTGTGCCTTTCCAAATCATGTCCAATCAATTGAATTTACCACAGGTGGACTCCAATCAAGTTGTTGAAACATCTCAAGGATGATAAATGGAAACAGGATGCACCTGAGCTCAATTTCGAGTCTCATACCAAAGGATCTGAATATTTATGTAAATAAGGTATTTCTGTTTTTGATTTTTAATACATTTGCAAATATTTCTAGAAACCTGTTTGTCATTATGGGGTATTGTGTGTAGATTGCTGATGATAAAAAAAAAAAAATCCATTTTAGAATAAGGCTGTAAATAAATTCATTAGGCCTTAATCTATGGATTTCACATGACTTGGCAGGGGTGCTGCCGTGGGTGCCCACCCACTTGGGAGACTGGCCCACCCACTGGGGAGCGAGGCACAGCCAATCAGAATGACTTTTTCCCCACAAAATGGCTTTATTACAGACATAAATACTCCTCAGTTTCATCAGCTGTCTGGGTGGCTGGTCTCAGACGATCACTCAGGTAAAGAAGCTGGATGTGGAGGTCCTTGGCTGGCGTGGTTACACGTGGTCTGTGGTTGTGAGGCCGGTTGGACGTATTACCAAATTCTCTAAAATGACTTTGGAGGTGGCTTATGGTAGAGAAATGAACATTCAATTATCTGGCAACAGCTCTGGTGGACATTCCTGCAGTCAGCATGCCAATTGCACAGCTCCTTCAACTTGAGACATCTGTGGCATTGTGTTGTGTGACAAAACTGCACATTTTAGAGTGACCTTTTATTGACCCCAGCACAAGGTGCACCTGTGTAATGATCATGCTGTTTAATCACCTTCTTGATATACCACACCTGTCAGGTGGATGGATTATCTTGGCAAAGGAGAAACGCTCACTAACAGGGATGTAAACAAATTTGTGCACAAAATTTGAGACAAATAAGCTTTTTGTGCGTATGGAACATTTATTGGATCTTTTATTTCAGCTCATGAAACATGGGACCAACACGTTTATATTTTTTCAGTATAAGTGGTAAATTTGAAAAACTCTTCGTAAAAAAACTAAGCTGAAAACAGTAATGCCCCCTATCTTACTTTCATAACCTTTGATTGTGCAATAATTGGGCTTTCACACATCTTTCACCCCTGAGTCATTAATGCAAAATAGGTTCAGCATTTTGTCATTTTAACTACCATTTAATCCAGTAGCAAAAAATACAAGATGCACATTTCAAAACTGTTTTTAAAAAAAGTGCTGAATAGAAAGAATAGTATATGGTAAACATCATTTTCCATACAGTATTTGACTATAACTTGACATGCAGAATTGTTTAAATAATTTGTATCCAATGGCAGGTTGTGAGCATGTTGACAAATATGTCAGTCTTACATTTCATTATCCTTATACAGTAAATATGTAGGACAAATCATCAGAAATAGGGGTGTTGTAAAGGAGTTGGCTACTGTAAAAAAGTAGCACGGTGTTGTACGGCATTTCTGCCCCATGCAACATTATACAAGATCAACTTTTCTACGTGACTTGTCAACTGATACAGTATCGGCTGTCTCGCTTGAAACTCATCAGATTGCAGTGTATCAATACATTTCAGATAATTAGTGGAATGTATTGTTATATACACTCACTGGTCAGTTTATTAGGTACACCCAGTACCGGGTCGGTCCCCCCATTGCCTCCAGAACAGCCTGAATTCTTCGGGGTATTCTACAAGGTGTCGAAAACGTTCCACAGGGATGTTGGTCCATGCTGACGCATCACGCAGTTGCTGCAGATTGGACGGCGGTACATTCATGCTGCGAACAGCCCGTGCCATTGCATCCTAAAGATGCTCTATTAGGTTTAGGTCTGTGGACTGCGCAGGCCACTCAAGTAAACGGAACTCGCTGTCATGTTCAAGGCAATGCTTTTCCACTCCTTAACTGTCCAGTGTTGGTGATCGCATTTTTTTATTTTATTATTTATTTAACCTTTATTTACCCAGGTAAGCCAGTTGGGAACAAGTTCTCATTTACAACTGCGACCTGGCTAAGATAAAGCAAAGCAGTGTGATAAAAACAACAACACAGAGTTACATATGGGGTAAAACAAAACATAAAGTCAAAAATACAACAGAAAATATATATACAGTGTGTGCGAATGTAGTAAGTTATGGAGGTAAGGCAATAAATAGGCCATAGTGCAAAATAGTTACAATTTCATATTAACACTGGAATGATAGATGTGCAAAAGATGCTGTGCAAATAGAGATACTGGGGTGCAAATTAGCAAAATAAATAACAATATGGGGATGAGGTAGTTGGGTGGGCTAATTTCTGAATGGCTGTGTACAGGTGCAGTGATCGGTAAGCTGCTCTGACAACTGACGCTTAAAGTTAGTGAGGGAGATAAGAGTCTCCAGCTTCAGAGATTTTTGCAGTTCGTTCCAGTCATTGGCAGCAGAGAACTGGAAGGAATGGCGGCCAAAGGAGGTGTTGGCTTTGGGGATGACCAGTGAGATATACCTGCTGGAGCGCAGACTACGGGTGGGTGTTGCTATGGTGACCAGTGAGCTAAGATAAGACAGGGATTTGCCTAGCAGTGATTTATAGATGACCTGGAGCCAGTGGGTTTGGCGACGAATATGTAGTGAGGGCCAGCCAACAAGAGCGTACAGGTCACAATGGTGGGTAGTATATGGGGCATTGGTGACAAAACGTAAGGCACTGTGATAGACTACATCCAATTTGCTGAGTAGAGTGTTGGAGGCTATTTTGTAAATGACATCGCCGAAGTCAAGGATCGGTAGGATAGTCAGTTTTACGAGGGCATGTTTGGCAGCATGAGTGAACAGTGGCGGCTCCTGAAAAAATTCTCAGGAGGGGCAATTTTTCTGATGATTTAGGTGACCTACACACATTTAAAAAAAGATATGTCCAGCAACAACATGAAGACAGGGGCAGCATATAAGTCAATACCAGAAGCATTTATTGACTGATCTCAAAAGTGTTGGCTTACCAGGGTTGGTGGAGCCCTCAGTTTCATCTTTGCCTCGCAAAGCTAACTCAAACACTCCGCAAAACTTCACACACTGGATTAGCCGGCTGAGGATGTGGCGGTTCTTGCTAATGTCGTAGTAAATATATTTGTTATAGTGAATATGGAATATGATATGTTGAGTAAAATGTTGTGCTAAGATCTATTTAGGTCAGGAGCTGGTTATAAGTTATGTTCCTATCCAATAACAATGGACAAAAGGGTCCTATCTTGTCAGCCTTGTCAGCAGGTGGCCAAGGACAACACCCACGCCATAGGCCTCTCAGTTCTTCCAACTCACGAGTTCTTGCTCTGAGGACACACACACACACAAACACACACACACACACACATCATCACTGTTAAACACACACACACACACACATCATCACTGTTAAACACACACACACACACACACACACACACAAAAATCCCCTCTCTTAGGCTGAACATTTGAAGACAGAGAACCCGACTCAGAGCCAATGCAACAGTGACAGTAGCCTGGAGGGGACCTCGCCCAACTCATCAGGACCAATCAGAAGATCAGAACTACTAGATTGAACCTACTTCATTTATTGCATAAAATGTCTGCACACAATGTTTCGGGGCTCTCTTCAGATAATAATAATAATAATAATATGCCATTTAGCAGACGCTTTTATCCAAAGCGACTTACAGTCATGCGTGCATACATTTTTGTGTATGGGTGGTCCCGGGGATCGAACCCACTACCTTGGCGTTACAAGCACCATGCTCTACCAGCTGAGCTACAGAAAGTGGATACTCATGGATGCGCATTGCAATTGTAAAATGTCAACACAATTGGAGACACCACGTCATTTTTGGAGACATGTTATTGACAGTAAACTATTGTAGATGCGACTGCTAACTAAATAAAACATTTTAGCTGGCTAGCTAATCATCTTAGCTAAATGTGGGGCAAACAATTCAGTTATTTACCGTTAATTTGAGGGATTGGGGTGAAAGAAATCGAGTTACATAGTGATACTTTACGATATACTGTATTGACAATATCGCAATATTTTAGCGCTAGTTGGCTGTACCTGCACCAAAACACCATTATTGTTCCTTCATAGCTTGTTCTCAATCTTTTCACATTGGGAGCCAATTTGTTTTCAGCACTTTTATTTCCATGACTGATCAAAACTCGTTCTCATGGCTTTCTGATCCCTCTGCAACAGACATATGGTGCGCAATAAAATCACAGTATCGAATCGCAATACGTATAGAATCATGAGACTCGCAATGCTGATGCATATATCTTATCGTGAGGTTCCTGGCAATTCCCAGCCCAAGTTCATTTGCCACAACAAATCTCTTCGCTAGCAAACGCAATGTGTCTCCAGCAATGTTTACTTTTTTGACGTTCTATGGCATCTCCACTTTCCAAGCATATATGACCACATGTAATATTTTGGTAAGTGATGCAAATAGTGAACTATGTAGGGCCAGGATGTAAAATATATGTAGCTGCAGCAATTTCTCTTATCTGATATGGTAAGTAATGGGGCTTGATTTATAGCTCCCTAAGAGTTTGACGAACGGGTCCGTGAACGCGATTGCAGATATCTTTACCTCTGAATAAACTGCCTTATATTATACAATTATCCACCTTGTCCAAAAGTCTCTACTTTTTCTCCGTTCTCCAGTAAACTTGTTTTATCAACAATAGTAAGGTTCAATGACACAGAAAGCAGTTCAATGTCGGGGTACAGTCGCTCTCTTACCAGGATCGCGGTCCGCTCTGACCAGGGTGAAGGTGGCCGGCTCCACCTCTCTGCCAGCAGCGTTTTCATTATTTAGTCCGTTCGTAGCGGGTATGTACACGATCAACAAGATCAGTCCAAAACCGAAGATCAGTCCAAAGCAGAATGTTTGCAGAATGTTTGTAAACTAAGTCTACAAATTAAAAACATAAAATAACGCCACACTGCAGGTCGCAACATAGACGCTGATAGCCGCCATTGTCTTAGTTACGTTCAACGTTACGTCACGTATGACGAAAGCGCGTAAGTGCATGCACACAGACACCCATAGAGAATGTATTGAAAGCTTTGAAATGTGAAAAAAATAGATTTTACATGACAGGCTATGAGAGACTTCTGGGCGATTTTCAACCTGACTGAAATCGCCCAAAAAACGGGCGGGGCCATTTGAAGCACGACTTTAGCCTGATTTGACATTTAGTGGCTGGCAGATCAGACGTGAACACTGATAACTGCTGTTGCCGTGATATAATTTTTTATAAATTTATTAAAAAAAAATATTATTATTATTATTATTTTTTTATAATTGATTAGAAAAAAAATCCCTTCCTTTTCCCGTTTGGCAGTGCGTCGCCCATATCGCCCTATTGAACAAGCCGTCCCTGTGAGTGAAGTAGGCTTTGTTGTGAAATAGGAAGCCGATTCTAGATCTAAATTTTGATTGGAGATGCTTAATGTGAGTCTGGAAGGAGAGTTTACAGTCTAACCAGACACCTAGGTATTTGTAGTTGTCCACATACTCTAGATCAGACCCGCCGAGAGTAGTGATTCTAGTCGGGTGGGCGGGTGCCAGCAGCGTTCGGTTGAAGAGCATGCATTTCGTTTTACTAGTGTTTAAGAGCAGTTGGAGCCTACGGAAGGAGTGTTGAATGCCGTTGAAGCTCGTTTGGAGGTTTGTTAAGAAGAAGGGCCAGATGTATACATAATGGTGTTGTCCGCATAGAGGTGGATCCGAGCGTCACCAGCAGCAAGAGCGACATCATTGATATACACAGAGAATAGAGTCGGCCCGAGAATTGAACCCTGTGGCACCCCCATAGAGACTGACAGAGGTCCAGACAACAGGCCCTCCGATTTGACACATTGAACTCTATCTGAGAAGTAGTTGGTGAACCAGGCGAGGTAGTCATTTGAGAAACCAATGCTATTTAGTCTGCCAATAAGAATGCGGTGGTTGACAGAGTCGAAAGCCTTGGCCAGGTCGATGAAGACGGCTGCACAGTACTGTCTATTATCGATCGCGGTTATAATATCGTTTAAGACCTTGAGCGTGGCTGAGGTGCACCCATGACCAGCTCGGAAACCGGATTGCATAGCGGAGAAGGTATGGTGGGATTCGAAATGGTCGGTGATCTGTTTGTTTACTTGGCTTTCAAATACTTTCGAAAGGCAGGGTAGGATGGATATAGGTCTGTAACAGTTTGGATCTAGAGTGTCACCCCCTTTGAAGAGGGGGATGACCGCGGCAGCTTTTCAATCTCTAGAGATCTCAGACGTTACGAAAGAGAGGTTGAACAGGCTAGTAATAGGGGTTGCGAGTATTTCGGCAGCTAATTTTAGAAAGAAAGGGTCCAGATTGTCTAGCCCAGCTGATTTGTAGGGGTCCAGATTTTTCAGCTCTTTCAGAACATCAGCTGTCTGAATTTGTGTGAAGGAGAAGCGGGGGAGTCATGGGCAAGTTGCAGCGGAGGGTGCAGAGCTGGTGGCCGGGGTAGTGGTAGCCAGGTGGAAAGCATGGCCAGCCATAGCAAAATGCTTGTTGAAATTCTCGATTATTGTAGATTTATCGGTGGTGACAGTGTTTCCTAGCCTCAGTGCAGTGGGCAGTTGGGAGGAGGTGCTCTTATTCTCCATGGACTTTACAATGTCCCAAAACTGCTACAGGATGCAAATTTCTGTTTGAAAAAGCTAGCCTTTGCTTTCCTAACTGATTGTGTATATTGGTTCCTGACTTACCTGAAAAGTTGCATATCGCGGGGGCTGTTTGATGCTAATGCAGTACACCACAGGATGTTTTTGTGCTGGTCAAGGGCAGTCAAGTCTGAGTAGAACCAGGGGCTATATCTGTTCTTAGTTCTGAATTTTTTGAATGGGGCATGCTTATTTAAGATTGAGAGGAAAGCACTTTTAAAGAACAACCAGGCATCCTCTACTGACGGAATGAGGTCAATATCCATCCAGGATACCCGGGCCAGGTCAATTAGAAAGGCCTGCTCGCTAAAGTGTTTTAGGGAGCGTTTGACAGTGATGAGGGTGGTCGTTTGACCGCGGACCCGTTACGGACGCAAGCAATAAGGCAGTGATCGCTGAGATCCTGGTTGAAGACAGCAGAGGTGTATTTAGAGGGTACATTTGTCAGGATGATATCTTTGAGGGTGCCCATATTTACGGATTTAGGGTTGTACCTGGTAGGTTTGTTGATAATTTGTGTGAGAATGAGGGCATCTAGTTTAGATTGTAGGTTGGCCGGGGTGTTAAGCATATCCCAGTTTAGGTCACCAAGCAGTACGAACTCTGAGGATAGATGGGGGGCAATCAGTTCACAAATGGTGTCCAGGGCACAGCTCGGGGCTGAGGGGGGTCTGTAGCAAGCGGCAACAGTGAAATACTTATTTCTGGAAAGGTGGATTTTTAGAAGTAGAATCTCAAACTGTTTGGGCGCAGACCTGGATAGTATGATACAGCTCTGCAGGCTATCTCTACAGTAGATTGCAACCCCACCCCTTTGGCAGTTCTATCGAGATGGAAAATGTTGTAGTTGGGGATGGACATTTCTGAATTTTTGGTGGCCTTCATCCAACATCAGGGTTGGATGAGTGTGCTAATGCAGTGAATAACTCAAACTTAGGGAGGAGGCTTCTGATGTTATCGTGCAAGAAACCAAGGCTTTTATGGTTACAGAAGTCAACAAATGATAACGCCTGGGGAGTAGGAGTGATACTGGGGGCTACAGGCCCGGGTTAACCTCTACATCACCAGAGGAACAGAGGATGAGTAGAATAAGGATACGGCTAAAGGCTTTAAGAACAGGTCTTCTAGTGCGTTGGGTACGAGCTGTTTTCGCCCACAGGACTTCTGCTAACTGGATGTTTTTTGCTTGTCGCACCATTGGTAAACCCTAGAGACACTGTCGTGCATGAAAAGACCAGGAGGGCGGCTGTTTCTGAGATACTGGATCCGGCGCGCCTGGCACCGACGATCATATCACGCTTAAAGTCGCTTAGATCACTCGTTTTGCCCATTCTAACGTTAAATCGAACAGTAACTGAATGCCTCAATGCCTGTCTGCCTGCGCTTTATATAGCAAGCCATGGCCACGTTACTCACTGTCTGTAGGAGCGATCTATTTGAGTGAACGGGGTGGTGTACCTAATAAATTGGTTGGTGAGTGTATAACCCAGGTATTTCAGCAGTGCATTGTACACTACACAATTCAGCGGGTTTAGAGGCTAGTCAAAGACCCCTCACCTCCTCCCTCCCCGACACACTCGACCCGCTCCAATTCTCTTAACGCCCTGACAAATCCACGGACGACGCAATCGCCATTGTACTGCACACTGCCCTCTAAGCTCACCACAAAGCTCACGGCCCTGGGACTGAACTCCTCCCTATGCAACTGGGTCCTGGACTTCCTGACGGGCCACCCCTACGACTGCGTGGCCTCACACAGTTCCAACGCCATCATCAAGTTTGCTGAAGACACGACAGTAGTAGGCCTGATTACCAACAACAACGAGACAGCCTACAGGGAGGAGGTAGGCACTCTGACGGCTTGGTGCCAGGTAAACTACCTCTCCCTCAATGTCAGAAAAACAAAGGAGCTGATTGTGGACTTCAGGAGGAACCAGGCTGGGCACAACCCCATTCAGAAATTCAGCTCGTCCCCGAGGGCTCTCACAGTGATCTACAGGAGCACCATCGAGAGCATACTGTCGGGCTACATCACAGCCTGGTACTCCACCGCCGCAGACCGCAAGGCGCTACAGAGAGTGGTACGCTCAGAGGGTGGTACTGACTGCCTTCCAGGACACCTACAACACCAGGTGTCGCAGGAAGGCCAAGAAGATCATCAGGGACCCCAGCCTCCCGATCCATGGCCTGTTCTTCCCGTTTCCATCACTCAGGCGCGGGCAGTATAGGAGCATCATGGCAAAAACTGTAAGACTGGCCAATAGCTTCTACCCCAAGACCATCAAGCTGCTGAATTGCCACCAATAGTCAGCTACCTGCTCCCCCCAACTTCCTGGTTCAGTAGTTAGTTATCAATTTTGAGCAGTTTGATTAAGTGATACAGTTAATTGTATTGTTAACAAATGACAAGAAAAGCATATCAAAAGTAAAGTGAATGTTGCATTTTGAAAAGCAGATACTAAGATTGAATATGTATCCAAATTGAGTGATTTGGTGTTATCAACAATTGACTTAGTGTATTGAAAATGTGCTTAGTTTTGAAACATGAGCCATTTTGATGATCTGATTTGATTTTAGTGCTTAGAGTTGTGAAAATGTACCACTTACTTGTGAAAATTGCACCAAAGTGATTTTAAAAAACGGTAAGAAATATAATTATACCAATAGTATGTCAATCAATAGCAAGTACCATATTTTATTTGTTTCATAGTGCAATTAGTATTTAATAAGAACAACAAATCCAACAGAACATACTGTGTACAACAACTACCAACACAGAAGTGTTCCAGTAAAAATCCTTTGGATACTTTCCCACTTTGAAATGTAAAGTAATGCCAGTAGGACCATCATTTATTTTTCATGATTTCTTGAATATCGAACAATAATGGCCTAAAGTTAGTCTAGTAGTGATATTCGTTTTGCCTGTCTTTTGTATAGAATATAATCAAGAATAATTTCATATACCGACAATAATATCTAACTGGTTTAGATGATTATCATAGTGGCCTATATAATTTTAAAAAAATAAAACAGATCAGAAGAAGCCTTTATTTATCTATTGTTCAAACAAACTACTAATTCTAAAGAAATATTATACCGACTACATGTAAGATCTCCATATTGTTACATTGTTTATAAGTTTATCTACAATTCAATGGTTCAGTTTAATGCAACATTGTAGCACACTAGCCTAATATATCAATTCATTTTTTTATGTCTTGAGAGCCCCTCCGGAGTAATGCATTGTGGGAGACAAAGCTAGGCAGTGGTTCCGTATTTGGTACTTTGTGCCAACGTTAGCTAGCTTGCTAATGTGTTATTTCCCCCAGAAATTGGGAGCAGGTTGAGAAGGGATGGAGGAGAATGAATACCTCGATTCATCGCACTGTTAATTTTGGCAGAGAAAGCTGCATAGCACGACTACTATTTTAGGTAACTATTCAAACGCATTTTTTTCCACACTATGAAGCTTATTGTGACAGTCTGTTTTGGCCAATGACTGAGGCGCGACTATGGAGTGCTTGCTTTTAAATATAATACGCTTGCTCCAGCTAACTATGATACACATTTAGCTTGCTAGCTAGCTAGCTAGCTACATGGCTAGTAGCTTCCATAACATCACTCGGTAAACAATGTTTAAGCTACTAAATATAGCTAGCTAACTAGTTGTGTATGTAACGCTACACGGCACGAATCTCGAGCGAAATGGGGTTGGCGCCGTGGTTTGATGTCGGTGTCCCCCGCACCAGCCTGGAGTCCAGGCGCTAACAAGACGATTGCTAGTGTAGGGAGAAGGAAGCTAGTTTAACTTACATTAACTAGATTTGGCTAGAGAACCCCCATTTCCTTCTTGACCAACGGGGGCCATGGGAAGGAGGACATGTTATACGACCAAAATGTTTATTACATTAATGTTCAGAAACATAAGAAAACGGTCTAGTTTGAAATGATAGGCGGTGGCTAGTTTAGCTCTACATCTTGTTAACTGTGTGTGTATCGCGTCATGTAGTGAAAGTCAGCATAACAGGCGTGTAATGTACACTGTTAAGTACATAAGGACACCATAGGCTGTTAGCTATAGTCTATTTGAAGTGCATGTTTTGCAACAAAAAAAATACATATCATTGCTGTGTTTTAGGCAAGGGAGTCTGTGATCCAGTGCGAAGGCTATTCAGCTTTCCATTTTGTGGATGTATTGATATGTGTATTGATTGTGACAGTGCCTCTGGGCAGTAGACAGGGATGAGCTAGTTCAACCAAGAAACGCTGCAAAGATAAGAGAATAGAGAACTAATCATAGAATGTTAAAGTGGAGCACAGGCTGGTATGGGAGGGCTAGTGTGTCTAAATTAAGAATCTAAATCGTGATGACTGGCTGCAGATACTTTGTGAAGATAGATAAAGTATTAGGCCTAAATTATGTATCTTACAGTTTGAGATTTAGGCTACTGGTTATGGGGAATGTTTTTGTCAGGGGCGTTGGCAGTGGTGCATTTTGTAGATGGGTTGTCACTTACAGTGCATTTGGAAAGTATTCAGACCCCTTACCTTTTTCCACATTTTGTTAAGTTACAACCTTATTCTAAAAATGATTAAATAAAACATTTTCCTCATCAATCTACACACAATACCCCATAATGACAAAGCAAAAACAGGTTTTTATAACTTTTTGCAAATGTACACTACCGGTCAAAAGTTTTAGAACACCTACTCATTCATTTTTTTTATTTTTATTTTTTACTATTTTCTACATTGTAGAATAATAGTGAATACTTCAAAACTATGAAATGACACATGGAATCATGTAGTAACCAAACAAGTGTTAAACAAATCAAAATATATTTTATATTTGAGATTCTTCTAATAGCCACCCTTTGCCTTGATGACAGCTTTGCACACGCTTGGCATTCTCTCAACCAGCTTCATGAGGTAGTCACCTGGAATGCATTTCAATTAACAGGTGTGCCTTGTTAAAAGTTAATTTGAGGATTTTCTTTCCTTCTTGATGAGTTTGAGCCAATCAGTTGTGTTGTGACAAAATAGGGGGGGTATACAGAAGATAGCCCTATTTGGTAAAAAACCATCAAGCGCTATGATGAAACTGGCTCTCATGAGGACTGCCACAGGAATGGAAGACCCAGAGTTACCTCTGCTGCAGAGGATAAGTTCATTAGAGTTACCAGCCTCAGAAATTGCAGCCCAAATAAATTATTCACAGACACATCTCAACATCAACTGTTCAGAGTAGACTGTGTGAATCAGGCCTTCATGGTCAAATTCCTGCAAAGAAACCACTACTATGGACATTAAAAACCGGTGGAAATGTGTCCTTTGGTCTGGAGTCGAAATTTGAGATTTTTGGTTCCAACCGCCGTGTCTTTGTGAGACGCGGTGTGGGTGAACAGATTATCTCTGCATGTGTATTTCCCACCGTAAAGCATGGAGGAGGTGTTATGGTGTGGGTGTGCTTTGCTGGTGACACTGTCTGTGATTTATTTAGAATTCAAGGCACACTTAAACAGCATGGCTACCACAGCATTCTGCAGCAATACGCTATCCCATCTGGTTTGGGCTTAGTGGGACTATCATTTTTCAAAAGGACAATGACCCAACACACTTCCAGGCTGTGTAAGGGCTATTTGACCAAGAAGGAGAGTGATGGAGTGCTGCATCAGATGACCTGGCCTCCACAATCCCCCGACCTCAACCCAATTGAGATGGTTTGGGATGAGTCGGATGTCAGAGTGAAGGAAAAGCAGCCAACAAGTGATCAGCATATGTGGGAACTCCTTCAAGACTGTTGGAAAAGCATTCCAGGTGAAGCTGATTGAGAGAATGCCGAGAGTGTGCTAAGCTGTCATCAAGGCAATGGGTGGCTATTTGAAGAATCTCAAATATAAAATATATTTTGATTTGTTTAACACTATTTTGGTTACTACATGATTCCAAATGTGTTATTTCATAGTTTTTATGTAGTTACAATGTAGAAAATAGTAAAAATAAAGAAAAACCCTTGAATGAGTAGGTGTTCTAAAACTTTTGACCGTTAGTGTGTATATATATATTTAAAAAAAACTAGAAATACCTTATTTACATAAGTATTCAGACCCTTTGCTATGAGACTCGAAATTGAGCTCCGGTGCATCATGTTTCCATTGATCATCCTTGAGATGTTTCTCCAACTTGATTGGAGTCCATCATTCGATTTGATTTGATTTGATTCTTAAATGCAAGGAGTTTGGAACCACCAAGGCTCTTCCTAGAGCTGGCCGCCTGGCCAAACTGAGCAATCTGGGGAGAAGGGCCTTGTTCAGGGAGGTGACCAAGAACCCGATGGTCTCTCTGACAGAGCTGCAGAGTTTCTCTGTGGAGATGGGAGAACCTTCCAGATGGACACCCATCTCTGCACCACTCCACCAATCAGGCCTTTATGGTAGAGTGGCCAGACGGACGCCACTCCTCAGTAAAAGGCACATGACAGCCTGCTTGGAGTTTGTCAAAGGCACCTAAAGGACTCTCAGACCATGAGAAACAAGATTATCTGGTCTGATGAAACCAAGATTTAAATCTTTGGCCTGAATGCCAAGCGTCACGTCTGGAGGAAACGTGGCACCATCCCTACGGTGAAACGTGGTGGCAGCATCATGCTGTGGTGATGTTTTTCACTGCTAGTCAGGATCGAGGGAAAAATGAACGGAGCAAAGTACAGAGAAATCCTTGATGAAAACATGCTCCAGTGCGCTCAGGACCTCAGACTGGGGCTAAGGTTCACCTTCCAACAGGACAACGACCCTAAGCACACAGCCAAGACAACGCATTAGTGGCTTCGGGACAAGTCTGAATGTCCTTGAGTAGCCCAGCCAGAGCCCGGACTTGAACCCGATCAAACATCTCAGGAGGGACCTGAAAATAGTAGTGCAGTGACGCGCCCCATCCAAGTTGACAGAGCTTGCGAGGATCTGCAGAGAAGAATGGGAGAAACAGGTGTGCCAAGCTTGTAGCGTCATACCCAAGAAGACTCAAGGCTGTAATCGCTGCCAAAGTGCTTCAATAAAGTATACGTATGTAAATGTGATATTTCATTTTTCTAATTTTAATACATTTGCAAAAATGTTTAAAAACCTGTTTTTGCTTTGTCATTATGGGGTATTGTGTGTAGATTGATGAGGGAAAATAACAATTTAATCAATTTTAGAATAAGGCTGTAACGTAACAAAATGTGGAAAAAGTAAAGGTTTGAATACTTTCAGAATGCACTGTATCAGCTCTTATCATAAAACAAGTTATGACTCCGTAACAGCCATTGTTTTATTATTGATGGTATGTATGCATGTTGCATTTAATAAATCAACCATGTTTAGTAAAGACAATAAGAAATAGTACAATTGCTTTAATAATTTTCTCTTATTTTGTCTTCCAGTGGGTTCCATGCACACCGCTACCCTGCTGACTGTCAGAGACCAACATGCCTTATGGGACTCTCACCTGGCATCACTTACATTCCACAAAGACCTATGTCTACATTCCAAAAATGAGCACTAGCAGCAAGCAACAAGCGTTAGCAACCAACACAATTTGAAGCCGTTTTCTACCAAGCCTGCCTGCCTGCCTGCCTCCCCCAAGCACAGCAGTGCCATTAGAACTTGCAAACCTGCCTTTTTCAGTTTCTCTACAATCAACTCCTCTCTGTTCCCAAAGGGGGTGACTGCCTATCATGAGATTCCGAGTCTACAAGAGGAAGGTACAATACACGACGAGTCCCAAGTCATGTGTATGTGCTGCATGTTTCTGTACTGGGCATGTTTTAAATGGCACAAACAAAACAAATGTATTTGAAAACAGTAATAGACAATAAAACGTCATTTATTGTGACATATTTAGTTCTGCTGAAGAAGCAGGACCCACTGGATTAATTGAATGATTAAATAAGTTATTAACTAATGTAAACTCATATGAACTCTTACTTGGGGATCCATAATAAATACAAATAAATAATCTTACTGTATCTTTAAATCAAAAAAGAGAATAGAAATAACGATGCCAATGAGTCCAAAACCGGGCATGGGATATGATATGTATTTTATGTCCAGGTGGTGATACTGACACTGGTGGTGGTGGTGTGTGGCCTTGCCTTCTGGACCAGTGTGAAGCTGAAGAAGAGCAGTAGAGTGGTGGTCCCGAAAGAGGCTGAGGTGGCAAGGAGAAGCAGCAGTAGCCAGGTACAGGTACAGCCGCAGGCCACGCCTGCAGTCAGCCGGATACCTATCGTACCACCCATCGCACCTGTAGCACCTGCCAACGAGACACACCCGAATAACCACCCCGAAAAGCACCTAGGGAAGGAGGTAAAACCGGAGGTGGACAACACCACCCTGGTCTACCGTGGCATTGTGTTCCAGCTCAACTTCGACCAGACAGTGAGACATGAGGAGAAGTTCAGGGCAGCGAGGAAGAAGGACGATCTGGTGGTGGTGGTCCAGGTGCACAACAGACCAGACTACCTGAGACTGCTGGTGGAGAGTCTGAGGAAGGCCAGGGGCGTGGAGAACATCCTGCTCATCTTCAGCCACGACTTCTGGTCCCCAGAGATCAACCAGGTGGTTGCCTCGGTGGACTTCTGCCAGGTCCTCCAGATCTTCTTTCCCTTCAGCATCCAGCTGTACCCCCAGGAGTTCCCGGGCCACGACCCCAGGGACTGCCCCAGAGACATTTCCAAGATAGACGCCTTAAAACTGGACTGCATCAACGCAGAGTACCCCGACTCGTTCGGTCACTACCGCGAGGCCAAGTTCTCCCAGACCAAGCACCACTGGTGGTGGAAGCTGCACTTTGTGTGGGACAGGATCCGGGCCCTGAAGGACCACCGGGGTCTGGTGCTTCTCATTGAGGAGGACCACTTCCTCTCCCCGGACTTCCTCCACCTCCTCAAGCTGATGTCGATCCTGAAGAGGGAGAATTGCCCTGACTGTGACATCCTGTCTCTGGGGAGCTACGGCCACATTAGTTACGCAAGTAAAGCCAACAAGGTGGAGGTGAAAGCCTGGAAGTCCACCGAGCACAACATGGGCATGGCTCTGAGCAGGGAGACCTACCAGAAGCTTATCCAATGCACCGATGCCTTCTGCACCTATGACGACTACAACTGGGACTGGTCCCTGCAGCACCTGACCGTAACCTGCCTGCCCTCCTACTGGAAGGTCATGGTGAGCGAGGCGCCTCGGGTCTTCCACGCCGGGGACTGCGGGATGCACCACAAGAAGTCTGTGTGTATGCCGTCAAGCCAAAAGACCAAGATAGAGAACATCCTTCAGAGCAGCAGCCATCAGCTGTTCCCCAAGAACCTGCTGATTACTAAGAGACTTCCGGCTAACGGGGCAGGGGGGGTGGCGCCCCACGTGAAGAACGGGGGCTGGGGGGACATTAGGGACCATGAACTCTGCAAGAGCTACCTTCGATTACAGTGACCTTATTATAATTACTAGGACTATATTGTCACTTCTCTTTTTGGCATCCTCTGAATTTAAGAAAAAGAAAGCCTTTTGAAAATAATCTTTATGGAATATTTCTTCATATTGCCTGTTTTATCTGACTCTTCCAAATAAAAAGTATGTTGGGTTTGGGCTTCTTTGTCACAAGTGTCTCTTTATGTATATCCAAAACATATATATATATATATATATATATATATATATATATATATATATATATATATACAGTGAGGGGAAAAAGTATTTGATCCCCTGCTGATTTTGTACGTTTGCCCACGGACAAAGAAATGATCAGTCTATAATTTTAATGGAAGGTTTATTTGAACAGTGAGAGACAAAATAACAACAAAAAAATCCAGAAAAATGCATGTCAAGAATGTTATAAATTGATTTGCATTTTAATGAGGGAAATAAGTATTTGACCCCTCTGCAAAACATGACTTAGTACTTGGTGGCAAAAACCTTGTTGGCAATCACAGAGGTCAGACGTTTCTTGTAGTTGGCCACCAGGTTTGCACACATCTCTGGAGGGATTTTGTCCCACTCCTCTTTGCAAATCTTCTCCAAGTCATTAAGGTTTCGAGCCTGACGTTTGGCAACTCGAACATCAGCTCCCTCCACAGATTTTCTATGGGATTAAGGTCTGGAGACTGGCTAGGCCACTCCAGGACCTTAATGTGCTTCTTCTTGAGCCACTCCTTTGTTGCCTTGGCTTTGTGTTTTGGGTCATTGTCATGCTGGAATACCCATCCACAACCCATTTTCAATATCCTGGCTGAGGGAAGGAGGTTATCACCCTAGATTTGACGGTACATGGCCCTGTCCATCGTCCCTTTGATGCGGTGAAGTTGTCCTGTCCCCTTAGCAGAAAAACACCCCCAAAGCATAATGTTTCCACCTCCGTGTTTGACGGTGGGGATGGTGTTCTTGGGGTCATAGGCAGCATTCCTCCTCCAAACACGGCGAGTTGAGTTGATGCCAAAGAGCTCGATTTTGGTCTCATCTGACCACCACTTTCACCCAGTTCTCTGAATCATTCAGATGTTCATTGGCAAACTTCAGACGGGCATGTATATGTGCTTTCTTGAGCAGGGGGACCTTGCGGGCACTGCAGGATTTAAGTCCTTCACAGCGTAGTGTGTTACCAATTGTTTTCTTGGTGACTATGGACCCAGCTGCCTTGAGATCATTGACAAGATCCTCCCGTGTAATTCTGGGCTGATTCCTCACCGTTCTTATGATCATTGCAACTCCACGAGGTGAGATCTTGCATGGAGCCCCAGGCCGAGGGAGATTGACAGTTATTTTGTGTTTCTTCCATTTGCGAATAATCGCACCAACTGTTGTCACCTTCTCACCAAGCTGCTTGGCGATGGTCTTGTAGCCCATTCCAGCCTTGTGTAGATCTACAATCTTGTCCCTGACATCCTTGGAGAGCTCTTTGGTCTTGGCCATGGTGGAGAGTTTGGAATCTGATTGATTGCTTCTGTGGACAGGTGTCTTTTATACAGGTAACAAGCTGAGATTAGGAGCACTCCCTTTAAGAGTGTGCTCCTATTCTCAGCTCGTTACCTGTATAAAAGACACCTGGGAGCCAGAAATCTTTCTGAGAGGGGGTCAAATACTTATTTCCCTCATTAAAATGCTAATCAATTTATAACATTTTTGACATGCGTTTTTCTGGATTTTGTTGTTGTTATTCTGTGTCTCACTGTTCAAATAAACCTTCCATTAAAATTATAGACTGATCATTTCTTTGTCAGTGGGCAAATGTACAAAATCAGCAGGGGATCAAATACTTTTTTCCCCTCACTGTATATCTCCTCCAAAAAGTTATACATTATGTTATCTGATAAAATGACAATTGTTCAAGTATGTAATTATTTGCAGTCGTAATAGCTTTTACGAGCAAGAAAGACTCAAACTGTATATATGTGCATCATGTGTAAATTGGGTCCAGAATGAGAGGGGGTTGGGGACAGTCAAATCTAGTGAATTAGTGGAATTTGCGATCCCAGTGTGCATGCATAATTAATTTCTGAAAGTATTTATATCACATATTTGCTGAGATCAAAGCAGGTCCTCAGAGACACCTTGTCCCATTTACAGTATCTCTCATTTAGCTTCCATTCTCAACAGGTTTAACCCTTGTGTTGTCCTCCCAAATGCCTTACGCCTTTTGTCCTCTGGGGTCAAAAATGACCCCGCCTGGTTTGACTGTTTATAAAGCATACAGTATACATTTTCAATCAATTCTGTGTTACATCTTTATTCTTACTTCTGTTCAACCCATTACTATAATTTTTTTCATTTGTTTTGGAATTTAGAGCCAATAGACCTTGTTTACATAAAAGTATACCCTGTTTTTAAGTAAAAATACAATGAAACTATGAATTATTTTGACCTATTATTATTTTGACTATTTCACTTATCACTGAGTGGTATTTGTAAAAGTTTAGTGAGGATGCTGTTTTTGAATCATTTTATTTTTATTAATGACAGCCCATAATCACACCTTTTGTCCTCTGGGGTCAAAAATGACCCCGCCTGGTTTGACTGTTTATAAAGCATACAGTATACATTTTCAATCAATTCTGTGTTACATCTTTAGTCTTACTTCTGTTCAACCCATTACTAGAATTTTTTCATTTGTTTTGGAATTTAGAGCCAATAGACCTTGTTTACATAAAAGTATACCCTGTTTTTAAGTAAAAATACAATGAAACTATGAATTATTTTGACCTATTATTATTTTGACTATTTGACTTATCACTGAGTGGTATTTGTAAAAGTTTAGTGAGGATGCTGTTTTTGAATCATTTTATTTTTTATTAATGACAGCCCATAATCACACCTTTTGTCCTGCCTGGTTTGACTGTTTATAAAGCATACAGTATACATTTTCAATCAATTCTGTGTTACATATTTAGTCTGAAAATAACGGTAGTTGTTTAATACTATGCTCTTTATGATTCAAACAAATTTGAAGTAATTTGATTGAATTATGGGTGTTTTACTAAATGTAATAACTTCTGTTGTCCTCTGGGATCAAAAAGACCCCGCAGCACAAAGTTTACATACTGCTTGGCAAAACATCTTTGATCATGTTTCTTTGATGTGTGGGGTCAAAACATCTTTGATCATGTTTCTTTGATGTGTGGGGTCAAGCAATGGTTATGACAACAACAACAACAAAAAAAGTATTTTCTCACAGGTGTTTGGGCATTTCACATTTTAGTCTGAGAGAGACAGGCAGCACAATGAGGAGGCAGAAGTTTTATAATGCACAGGAGGCTTGCAAGATAATTTTTTGAAATAAAAGAAAATAATGACCAGGAGGACAATGCTGCACATAATGAGGATGAATCAACTGATGAAGAGGGTTCAGGGTCAGCTGGGTCCTCTTCCTCAGATTCTACCTCATCTGTTGATTCTTCGTCTTCATCATAATAGATGATGTCCTCCACTTCTGACACTTCTTCCATTTCAACTTCAGATTCTACCTCATCTGTTGATTCTTCATCATAATAGGTGCAGTGCTCCACTTCTGACACTTCTTCCATACCAGCTTCAGATTCTACGTCATCATCACGTTCATCCATTTCCTTATATTCATAATCATCTTCCATTTCTGCAGCAGGAGATGTGGGGGAATCTTCGGAGGAAGAAGTAGCATGCTGTCTGTATGTTGGATCTATCACCTCATCATTATGTTCCTCCTCTTCTGACCCTGAACCCTCTTCATCAGTTGATTCATCCTCATTATGTGCAGCATTGTCCTCCTGGTCATTATTTTCTTTTATTTCAAAAATTATCTTGCAAGCCTCCTGTGCATTATAAAACTTCTGCCTCCTCATTGTGCTGCCTGTCTCTCTCAGACTAAAATGTGAAATGCCCAAACACCTGTGAGAAAATACTTTTTTGTTGTTGTTGTTGTCATAACCATTGCTTGACCCCACACATCAAAGAAACATGATCAAAGATGTTTTGCCAAGCAGTATGTAAACTGTGCTGCGGGGTCTTTTTGACCCCAGAGGACAACAGAAGTTATTACATTTAGTAAAACACCCATAATTCAATCAAATTACTTCAAATTTGTTTGAATCATAAAGAGCATAGTATTAAACAACTACCGTTATTTTCAGACCAATTGATGAATAAAAAACATATTTTGTCGGCAAAAGATTTAATTTGGGGTCAGAATGACCCCAGGACAACAGGAGGGTTAACAATGTATCCTTCCTTCCCAAGTATCAAGACTCTATTAAGAGAGGTGCGCCTAGGAATGCTGATTGGAATCATAATATTACAGCATCAGGTTAATGCAGTGCTTAATGCATCATCCTCATATGTAAGTCACCAAGGTATTAAACCTCTCAATTTGGCACTTAACTGTTTGTCCCTGAGGTTACTCAAAGATGTACCTTTTAGTCAAAGGAAAGTCATCAGATCCTTTCATCAACATTTCCCTGCTCTCTGCTTTAATCTGAGTAAGATGCTCATGGGGAGGATACATATTTTCTTTGCATTCGATATATACTGTGTGTATATTTAAATATATATATATATACAGCTGCGGAAAAAATTAAGAGACCACTGCAAAATTATCAATTTCTCTGGTTTTACTATTTATAGGTATGTGTTTGGGTAAAAATAACATTTTTGTTTTATTCTGTAAACTACTGACAACATTTCTCCCAAATTCCAAATAAAAATATTGTCATTTAGAGCATTTATTTGCAGAAAATGACAACTGGTCAAAATAACAAAAAATATGTAGTGTTGTCAGACCTCGAATAATGCAAAGAAAATAAGTTCATGTTAATTTTTAAACAACACAATACTAATGTTTTAACTTAGGAAGAGTTCAGAAATCAATATTTGGTGGAATAACCCTGATTTTCAATCACAGCTTTCATGCGTCTTGGCATGCTCTCCACCAGTCTTTCACATTGATGTTGGGTGAATTTATGCCACTCCTGTCGCAAAAATTCAAGCAGCTCGGCTTTGTTTGATGGCTTGTGACCATCCATCTTCCTCTTGATCACATTCCAGAAGTTTTCAATGGGGTTCAGGTCTGGAAATTGGGTTGGCCATGACAGGGTCTTGATCTGGTGGTCCTCCATCCACACCTTGATTGACCTGGCTGTGTGGCATGGCGCATTGTCCTGCTGGAAAAACCAATCCTCAGAGTTGGGGAACAATGTCAGAGCAAAAGGAAGCAAGTTTTCTTCCAGGACAACCTTGTACGTGGCTTGATTCATGCGTCCTTCACAAAGACAAATCTGCCCAATTCCAGCCTTGCTGAAGTACCCCCAGATCATCACCGATCCTCCACCAAATTTCACAGTGGGTGCGAGACACTGTTGCTTGTAGGCCTTTCCAGGTCTCTGTCTAACCATTAGACGACCAGGTGTTGGGCAAAGCTGAAAATTGGACTCTACGGTCCAATCCTTATGGTCTTTTGCAAACCTCAGCCTGGCTCTTCTTTGCTTCTCATTGACGAAGGGCTTTTTTCTAGCTTTTCACGAAGGAGCCCTGCCCCTAGGAGCCTGTTTCGAACCGTCCTCGCCGTGCACTTCACCCCAGCTGCCATTTGCCATTCTTTTTGTAGGTCACTTGATGTCATCCTACGGTTGTTGAGTGACATTCGAATGAGTTGGCGGTCATCCCGGTCAGTAGAGTCGTTTTCGCCCTCTGCCGGTCTGTAGCTTTGTTGTCCCCAATGTCTGCTGCTTGACCTTGTTCTTATGAACTGCCGTCTTTTACATTTTAAGGATGGAAGCAACCTGATGCTCACTGTATCCCTTTGCCAGTAAAGCCAGAATTTAACCCTTCTTTTCCTCACTCAACTTTCCTTTTCAACTCTTTTGGCATGGTCAATAGTTATTTTTTTATTAATATTACTTTTGAAGTACTATTAGCACTGTTTTTGCCATCCAGCTGGTCCTATTGCAAGAGGATAGTGATGACCACTGCAGTGGTTTTTATACTTTTCCTCGTTAAATAAGATTTGGTTCAGGTGATCACCTAATCAGTACCTAATTCAGTAGAATGAGGTGTGCCTGTGTTGGAATTCAACAGACTGGAATGGAATGGCTGTCATACATGTAGAGATGCTGATTTAAGAAAAATGTGCAGTGGTCTCTTAATTTTTTGTAGCTCAATTGGTAGAGCATGGCGCTTGTAACGCCAGGGTAGTGGGTTTGATCCCCGGGACCACCCATACGTAAAAATGTATGCACACATGACTGTAAGTCGCTTTGGATAAAAGCGTCTGCTAAATGGCATATTATATTATTATATTATTAACTCAACATTAGGAAGGTGTTCTTAATGTTTGTACACTCAGTGTATATAAAGAATGATATATATACAGTACCAGTCAAAAGTTTGGACACCTACTCATTCAAGGGTTTTTCTTTATTTTTACTATTTTCTACATTGTAGAATAATAGTGAAGACATCAAAACTATGAAATAACACATGGAATCATGTAGTAACCAAAAAAGTGTTAAACAAATCAAAATATATTTGAGATTTGAGATTCTTCAAATAGCCACCTTTTGCCTTGATGACAGCTTTGCACACTCTTGGCATTCTCTCAACCAGCTTCACCTGGAATGCTTTTCCAACACTCTTGAAGGAGTTCCCACATATGCTGTGCACTTGTTGGCTGCTTTTCCTTCACGCTGCCGTCCGACTCATCCCAAACCATCTCAATTGGGTTGAGGTCGGAAGATTGTGGAGGCCAGGTCATCTGATACAGCACTCCATCACTCTCCTTCTTGGTCAAATAGCCTTTACACAGCCTGGAGGTGGTTTGGGTCATTGCCCTTTTGAAAAACAAATGATAGTCCCACTAAGCCCAAACCAGATGGGATGGTGTATCGCTGCAGAATGCTGTGGTAGCCATGCTGTTTAAGTATGCCTTGAATTCTAAATAAATCACAGACAGTGTCACCAGCAAAGCACCCCCACACCATAACACCTCCTCCTCCATGCTTTATGGTGGGAACTACACATGCTGAGATCATCCGTTCACCCACACCGCGTCTCACAAAGACACAGCGGCTTGACCCAAAAATCTCAAATTTAGACTCCAGACCAAAGGACAAATGTCCACCTGTCTAATGTCCACCTGTCTAATGTTTGATCCTGGCGCCGACGAAGATGGCGGCCTCGCGACTAGCTCTTAGGAAACGTTGCAGTATTTTGTTTTTTTATGTATTATTTTTTACACTATTAGCTCAGAAAGTGTTTTGCATCATTACATACAGCCGGGAAAAACTATTGGATATCAGAGCGGCGGTAACTCACCAGCATTACGACCAGGAATACGACTTTCCCGAAGCAGATCCTTTGTTTGCTCTCCCCAGGGCAACTGAACTGATTCCAGCGGCTGACCCAAAACATCGCCAGCGGAGGATAGGCACTCGGAGCGGCCAGCTGGTTCGACTTAGGAGGCGCGCACACCACCCATCACTTCCAAGTATCCTACTCGCTAATGTTCAATCTTAGGTTAACAAAGTCGACTAACTACGGCAAGTATTTCTTTCCAGAGAGACATCAAGGCCTGTAACATAGTCGGTTTCACGGAAACATGGCTCTCTTGGGATATTCTGTCGAAATCGGTCCAGCCAGATGGGTTCTCAGTTCATCACGCAGACAGAAATAAATATCACTCCGGGAAGCAGAAGGGCGGAGGTGTGTGTTTCATGATTAACGACTCATGGTGTAATTGTAGTAACATACAGGAACTCGAGTCCTCCTGTTCACCCAACCTAGAATATCTCACAATCAAATGCCGACCGTATTATCTCCCAAGATAATTTTCTTCGGTTATAGTCACGGCCGTGCAAACCTTTACAGATGCACAATTGAGAGCATCCTGTCAGGCTGTATCACCGCCTAGTACGGCAACTGCACCGCCCACAACCGCAGGGCTCTCCAGAGGGTGGTGCGTTCTGCTGAACGCATTAACGGGGGCAAACTACCCGCCCTCCAAGACACATGCAACACCCGATGTCACAGGAAGGCCAAAAAGATCATCAAGGACATCAACCACCTGAGCCACTGCCTGTTCACCCCGCTATCATCCAGAAGGCGAGGTCAGTACAGATGCATCAAAGCTGGGACCGAGAGAATGAAAAACAGCTTCTATCTCAAGGCCATCGGACTGTTAAATAGCCATCACTAGCACATTAGAGGCTGCTGCTGCCTATTGAAATCACTGGCCACTTTAAGAAATGGAACACTAGTCACTTTAATAATGTTTACATATCTTGCACTACTCATCTCATATGTATATACTGCATTCTATTCTATAATATTCTACTGTATCTTAGTCCATGCCGCTCTGTCATTGCTTGTCCATATATGTATATATTCTTAAATCCCATTCCTTACTAGTTTTGTGTGTATTGGGTATATGTTGTGAAATGGTTAGATATTACTGCACTGTCAGAGCTAGAAGCACAAGCATTTCGCTACACCCGCTATAACTTCTGCTAAACACGTGTATGTGACAAATACAATTTGATTTGATTTGCTCATGTTTCTTGGCCCAAGCAGGTCTCTTCTTATTATTGGTGTCCTTTAGTAGTGGTTTCTTTGCAGCAATTCGACAATGGCCTGATTCACACAGTCCCCTCTGAACAGTTGATGTTGAGATGTGTCTGTTAGTTGAACCATGTGAAGCA
Source organism: Coregonus clupeaformis (assembly GCF_020615455.1). NCBI lineage: Eukaryota > Metazoa > Chordata > Actinopteri > Salmoniformes > Salmonidae > Coregonus > Coregonus clupeaformis. The sequence goes on along the minus strand of NC_059224.1, from coordinate 11,684,635 downwards.
TTTATTTGGGCTGCAATTTCTGAGGCTGGTAACTCTAATGAACTTATCCTCTGCAGCAGAGGTAACTCTGGGTCTTCCATTCCTGTGGCGGTCCTCATGAGAGACGGTTTCATCATAGCGCTTGATGGTTTTTGCGACTGCACTTGACGAAACATTCAAAATTCTTGAAATGTTCCGTATTGACTGACCTTCATGTCTTAAAGTAATATCGGACTGTCGTTTCTCTTTGCTTATTTGAGCTGTTCTTGCCATAATATGGACTTGTTCTTTTACCAAATAGTGGTATCTTCTGTATACCTTGTCACAACACAACTGATTGGCTCAAACGCATTAAGATGGAAATAAATTCCACAAATTAACATTTAAGAAGGCACACCTGTTAATTAAAATGCATTCCAGGTGACTACCTCATGAAGCTGGTTGAGAGAATGCCAAGAGTATGCAAAGCTGTCATCAAGGCAAAGGGTGGCTGTTTGAAGAATCTCAAATGTAAAATATATATTGATTTGTTTAACACTTTTTTGGTTACTAGATGATTCCATATGTGTTATTTCATAGTTTTGATGTCTTCACTATTATTCTACAATGTAGAAAATAGTTAAAATAAAGAAAAACCCTTGAATGAATAGGTATGTCCAAACTTTTGACTGGTAGTGTATATATATAATCAAAGTGACTATTTAAATTCATGGTTTAATATATGGATGACTCCCAGACAACATTCACCGCATTGAAATGAATTATATATTAGGGGTGTAACGATCCATCTACTACATCGATGTATCGATTTATATTCATATGATCCAACTACATCGATCTGTGCTCGGCGAGTTGGCCTTTTGGACAACATATATCGATCTAACATCGTTTTAAAATGTAATAAATCGATTGTATCGATACTAGGAAATAACCCATTGGATTTAAGCACGTCAGACTTTATATGCAGGGGTGCACATAACTGGTACGCAGATACGCAAGCGCGACAAAAATCAGGAATGCGTAATGCCACTTGTGTTAATACGCGCCTTTGCGTACTTGACCGATCTTCTCATCTAACCTTACACATGATATGTTGCTTGTCAACTACTGTCAGGGATGTCCAAAAAGCAACAGACATTAAGCAGCTTCTTTGGCGTTTCGCCACCTACAAAGAAACGCCAACTGGAGCCAGAGCCGAAGAAAATACTTTTTTCGGAAAAGTGGCTCCAAGATGTGCAGTGACTTGAAGCTAACGATGAGCGCACTGAAATGTGGTGCAAGATTTGCCGCTCAAATCCACATCTAGCAGACAAAACAGGTGCATTTTATAAAGGCTCAAAGAATTTCAACCATCCTTTATTTGACAAACATGAAAAGAGCAAGGAGCACACGAATGTGGCGCAAGCCATTGCTAAAAGCTAGCCGAGAATAAATGTCCAGTCGCCCACTTGCCAGATGGCAAGACAAGCTGAATGAAGAACAGCGGCAAGCTCTGTTTAATATTTTTCTCTTTCCATAAAGCTAAACACGCACGTCCCATGTCTTCCTATTCTGAGGATGTTCCTTTACTGAATGCTTTTTGATGGATCTGAGGACATCACAAAAACTGAGCAGGAAATAGTTTACATTGTGTCTGTGTCCAGCAACGGAGAGTTTACTTCGGACTTTATTGGACTGATTGAATTGGGTGCTGACCGAACCGCACAGGCCATAACAGACGGACTTGTGAGACTTTTCCAGGACACAGGCTTGGATGACTGGACAACAAAGTTGGTCGCTGTGTGCACAGACGGGGCTGCTGTCAACATAGGTATCTACAACGGCGTTGTGCCAAAACTCCGGCAACATGCTGCGGTTGGAGACTCCCTTGTGCACATTCTGTGCACCGCACACACACTGGAGAATTGCGCGAAATCAGCTGATCGCAACGTTCCTTACTGTGAGACATTTCATCGCTCTGTGGTCAAGCTGCTGCAGTTTTATTTACAAAAAGGTGGAGCAAAAAAACTGCTGCACTGAATAAAGCTATGTGAAGAAAATGGGATCTCCTTTGTGGAACTGGGTAAGTTTCATAATACCAGATGGTCTGCATGGAGGCATGAAACACTGTTAAAAATATCAAGACTATTGCCAGCCATTAAAATGCAACTGGTTACCAGGTATTTATTTCAGTCACACTGGTTGAATTTTTGGCTAAAAGGTTACTGAATCGATTTCAAGTCACTGAATCGTTTCGGATCGTATCGTTCTAAATGAACCAATATCGTCCTTGAATCGTATCGACAACCACGAATCGTGATACAAATCGAATCGTTGTTAAAACGAATCGTTACACCCCTATTATATATTCCTGGTGTTGGTGCTGTAGCAGAGTACATTTACATTTGAAGTGCTTAGGATGCAGCTCTCTATTGACAGTTTCCTCTATGCCAAGCTAGCTTTGTGGCTTCTCTGAGGCTGCATTGATTTCCCTTCCCTTACCCCCTAAAGCAATGGTTTAAAGCTAGGCCTGCCTGCCTGAGCACTGTATACAAGATCTATCTGGGATAACTGCAGAGCGAAGGCCGACTCAGTTCCTCATCTCCATAAGTGTAAATCTACTTGTCTAAGGACACATAATACTTACTTTCAATCTGTTGTTTATTTACCTTTGTCAAGCAGATTGGTATCTAATAAACTCAGTTTTTACATATTTTACCAATATACCAATAATTATTGATGGTCTACTCTGCACCCCTCACGTCTTGTATGATACAAGTTATATCAGTATTGAAGAGTCTGTAAATGCTTTTTCACAATCACAACCCAACCAACCCCATCAGCAAGATTTTGGCAAGGACTATTCAAGGAAGGAATATTTGAGGACAGATTAGAACTCAATGTAGTGTGTTTATGTGCAAAACAAAGGGTTGATTTAATTCCTAATCTGGTGTGGCCTTGTGTAAAAGCATGTGACAGTGCCCTGTGCTGCTGGGGTGTCATGTGACCTATGAATGGGGCATAGAGTAAGATGATACAACATCTGTGTCTAAGGAAACCTTTTGGGGAAGCCTGCTCAGAATATGAGATCTCTAGAAGGAGTACCCTATCTCCTCACCCAAACACACAGCAAGTGTGTCTGCTTAATATAAGGAGTATGGCAGGTCAAATCATTACTGGGTGTGCTCCACACAGTACCACACAGGAAAGGTAGACTAAAACATCCAATGTGCAGTCCTGGTCTTGTGTAGTCTATTTTAGGCAGGAGTAGACCTGTGTTTTATCTTTCCACCAGCCCAAGCCATCAGGGCTCTGGTGAGAGTGTATGCTTATTAATGATTGATAGCTATTGCACACAGTGCAGGGTAAACACAACGCCAGGTCAATGCAGAGGCACACACTAAGGGAGCAACATCACGGAGAGAGAGGGGTGAGTAATGCTGAAGCACATTGCCAAACGAATCAATTGCCATAGAGTCTTTCAATCAACTGGATCCCAAGACCTGTATATCTTTCTATATCCATAACACATATTTAGCTTTATTATTATGCGTTCAACCCTGTGACATTATTTATGCCTAATGTGGTGCAAAATCACTGTGAACCCTACTGTAGAATTCAAATATGAGTATTTTTGTTAATGAATTTTCAACCCAGATTGTTTAACCTGATTACTAATAGTTGATTCAGAATAATCTATTACCAGATAAGCCACTATGAATTAGAAATAGAAAGCAAAGTTATTGGATAAGTGGATTGTCCTCCTCTCTCCCTGCTTGTGTCAGATCAGGCCTTCATAAGAAGATACTGGCACTTGGATAGATGTTCTCTTTATAGTAAAATAGCTTATTGGGTTCATGTGAGACAGTTACGAGGCTCCAATCTGGAATTACACTGGCTCAGCGCAACGCAACATTGATTTGTGTAGCCCTGGGGAGGGAGGCAGAGAGAGGAGGGAGACAGGGAGGAAAGCAGGATCTCAGGGAGGGAGAGGTGGTGCATAGAGAAACGCTTCACTGTGATGAGTGATTTTCCTGAGAGGACGCAGTGGGCTCAAATCCCTGACACGCCTCTCTCTCTCTCTCTCTCTCTCTCTCTCTCTCTCTCTCTCTCTCACACTCTCTATCTCTCTCTCTCTCTCTCTCACTCACTCACTCACTCACTCACTCACTCCACTCTCTCTCTCATCCTTCCCCTCCCACTCTTAAACACTCTCTTTCTCTTCAGACAGCTGACTAACTTGTTGCCAATCTTCTAGTGACCACCAACTGAAGACCAGAATATTATTTTGTGGACATGAAATTGTGCATGTGTGGATGTATGCATAATAAAATAACCTTTGTTTGACAAATAATTTCACTGTCTTTAGTCTCTATCCTTATTATGGGGTTTTTGAGAAGTCTTGTATTGACTGGAATATACTGTATGGGTATTTGTAATCAGAATGTTCAGAATTAAGTCGAGACAAATTGTTATAATTCAGTAGCCCATAGGCTATTACAAATTGTACAGACGTTTATTTATAAGATTTTACATTTCAAAATATGTGTAATAACTTAATCTGCCGTCCAATGAAAAACGATCTATACTGTGAATTTGGAAGGAGTGGGACACCATATAAACTGGGACAGCTTAATCCTGACACTTTGATTTCAATGGTCTGACAAGAGAAAAATCTAAACTGTTGTTCCTAAGCACTTGCAGAGAAACCACATGATCAAAATCACTTCATTGGTGTGGCATCATAGACTCAAACAGGAAGCCTCAAACATAGCTTCAAACAGGAAGCTCACCCCTCGAAGCTCAAGGTTTGATGTTAAGGTCATAAAACTGTCATAAATAATGCACTGTGACAAATTTTGATGTACACTGAACAAAACTATAAATGCAACATGTAAAGTGTTGGTCCCATGTTTCATGAGCTGAAATAAAAGATCCCAGAAATGTTCCATACGCACAAAAAGCTTATTTCTCTCAAATTTTGTGCACAAATGTGTTTACATCCCTGTTAGTGAGCATTTCTCCTTTGCCAAGATAATCCATTCACCTGACAGGTGTGGTATATCAAGAAGCTGATTAAACAGCATGATCATTACCTTATGCTGGGGACAATAAAATGCGCAGTTTTGTGACACAACACAATGCCACAGATGTCTCAAGTTTTGAGGGAGCGTGTAATTGGCATGCTGACTACAGGAATGTCCACCAGAGCTGTTGCCAGAAAATGAAATGTTAATTTCTCTACCATAAGCCGCCTCCAATGTTGTTTTAGAGAATTTGGCAGTACGTCCAACCGGCCTCACAACCGCAGACCACGTGTAACCACGCCAGCCCAGGACCTCCACATCCGGCTTCTTCACCTGCGGGATCGTCTGAGACCAGCCACCCGGACAGCTGATGAAACTGTGGGTTTGCACAACCGAAGAATTTCTACACAAACTGTCAGAAACAGTCTCAGGGAAGCTCATCTGCATGCTCGTCGTCCTCACCAGGGTCGATGGCCACTGGCATGCTGGATAAGTGTGCTCTTCACGGATGAATCCCGGTTTCAACTGTACCGGGCAGATGGCGTTGTGTGGGCGAGCGGTTTGCTGATGTCAACGTTGTGAACAGAGTGCCCCATGGTGGCGGTGGGGTTATGGTATGGGCAAGGATAAGCTATGGACAACGAACACAATTGCATTTTATCGATGGCAATTTAAATGCACAGAGATACCGTGATGAGATCCTGAGGCCCACCGTCATGCCATTCATCCGCCGCCATCACCTCATGTTTCAGCATGATAATGCACGACCCCATGTCGCAAGGATATGTACACAATTCATGGAAGTTGAAAATGTCCCAGTTCTTCCATGGCCTGCATACTCACCAGACATCACCCATTGAGCATGGTTGGAATGCTCTGGATCGACGTGTACGACAATGTGTTCCAGTTCCCACCAATATCCAGCAACTTCTCACAGCCATTGAAGAGTAATGGGACAACATTCCACAGGCCACAATCAACAGCCTGATCAACTATTTGAGAAGCAGGCATGTGCATGAGGCAATTGTGTTCACACCAGATACTAACTGGTTTACTGATCCATGCCCCTACTTTTTTTTTTAAGGTGTCTGTGACCAACAGATATTCCTAGTCATGTGAAATCCATCGATTAGGGCCTAATGAATTTATTTCAATTGACTGATTTCCTTATATGAACTGTAACTCAGTAAAATATTTGTAATTGTTGTATGTTGCGTTTATGTTTTTGTTCAGTGTAAATATGCATACTACGTACTGGTGCATCAAAATACATAGTTGTCAGCATTATGTTTACATTTTGTAATGCAACCATAGCTAGCTAAAGTAGGACAGAAAGGAGTAGCTAAAGCGGGACAGTCTTATAGACTTTTCCAATGGAGGAAACAGGTCCAGTTTACATTAGGTACCTGTGTACTTAGGTTAGGCAGGGATCTGGTTCTTGTAATAATACAAGGTTTTCCAAACTCGGTCCTCTGGACCCTTATTTATTTTCAGAATAAATATTCTGCTTCATTATGGCAACTGCTTCTTAGTAGAACAAAAAGCAAAGGCGATCAATATGGACCTATCTCACATTTGAGAATGTATACTGCCTCCTACTGAAGAATAGAGTAAATTACTGAAGAAAACCCCAATAAGTAATATCAAAATGAAACATTCAGTTCGGATTTATTTCCATTTTATTAAGTATGTCACTTTAGTCAATATAATTATAAACAAGAGTAATGCTGGAAATAATAGTCATGAGTTTATCTGCATAGAAATTTTTATTGGGCAAAGAAGCTGCTATTATCCTAAAAGAAAACATAAAACCAGTGTTCTACCTTATCCATCTAGTAATCATCATAAAAAACACATCTTAGTGGCCTGTGTGATCCAGCGGTCCACTTGTATACAGTGCATTCGGAAAGTATTCAGACCCCTTGACTTTTTCCACATTTTGTTACGTTACAGCCTTATTCTAAAATTGATTAAATAAATACAAATCCTCATCAATCTACACACAATACCCCATAATAATGAAGCAAAAATAGGTTTCTAGAATGTTTTGCACATTTATTTAAAAAACAAAACAGAAATACCTTTTTTACATAAGTATTCAGACCCTTTGTTATGAGACTCGAAATTGAGCTCAGGTTCATCCTGTTTCCATTGATCATCCTTGAGATGTTTCTACAACTTGGTTGTAGTCCACCTGTGGTAAATTCAATTGATTGGACATGATTTAGAAAGCCACACACCTGTCTATATAAGGTCCCACAGTTGACAGTACATGTCAGAGCAAAGACCAAGCCATGAAGTCAAAGGAATTGTCCGTAGAGCTCCGAGACAGGATTGTGTCAAGGCACAGATCTGGGGAAGGGTACCAAAAAAATTCTGCAGCATTGAAGATCCCCAAGAAGACAGTGGCCTCCATCATTCTTAAATGGAAGAAGTTTGGAACCACCAAGACTCTTCTTAGAGCTGGCCGCCAGGCCAAACTGAGCAATCGGGGGAGAAGGGCCTTGTTCAGGGAGGTGACCAAGAACCCGATGGTCACTCTGACAGAGCTCCAGAGTTCCTCTGTGGAGATTAGAGAACCTTCCAGAAGGACAACCATCTCTGCAGCACTCCACCAATCAGGCCTTTATGGTAGAGTGGCCAGACGGACGCCACTGCTCAGTAAAAGGCACATGACAGCCTGCTTGGAGTTTGCCAAAAGGCACCTAAAGGACTCAGACCATGAGAAACAAGATTCTCTGGTCTGATGAAACCAAGATTGAACTCTTTGGGTTGAATGCCAAGCATCACATCTGGAGGAAACCTGGCACCATCCCTATGGTGAAGCATGGTGGTGGCAGCATCATGCTGTGGGGATGTTTTTCAGCGGCAGGGACTGGGATACTAGTCAGGATCGAAGGAAAATGAACGGAGCAAAGTACAGAGAGATCCTTGATGAAAACCTGCTCCAGAGCGCTCAGGACCTCAGACTGGGGCGAAGGTTCACCTTCCAACAGGACAACGACCTTAAGCACACAGCCAAGACAACGCAGGAGTGGCTTCCGGACAAGTCTATGAATGTCCTTGAGTGGCCTAGCCAGAGCCCGGACTTGAACCTGATCAAACATCTCTGGAGAGACCTGAAAATATCTGTGAAGCGACGCTCCCCATCCAACCTGACAGAGCTTGAGAGGATCTGCAGAGAAGAAAGGGAGAAACTCCCAAAATACAGGTGTGCCAAGCTTTTAGTGTCATACCCAAGTAGACTCGAGGCTGTAATCGCTGCCTAATGTGCTTCAACAAAGTACTGAGTAAAGGGTCTGAATACTTATGTAAATGTGATATTTCTTTGCAAAAATTTCTAAATACCTTTTTTACTTTGTCATTATGAGTATTGTGTGTAGATTGATGAGGGGGGGGGGAAACGATTTAATCCATTTAGAATAAGGCTGTAAAGTAACAAAATGTGTAAAAGGTCAAGGGGTCAGAATACTTTCCGAATGCACTGTACAGCCTAGGCTACCAGAGTCAGCATGAGTTGAATCTGAAGCATGCTCTTCTGACTCTCAAACTCTTCCACTTTTCCAGTCTCCTATCTCATTTGTCTATATGAATGAAATACACACATCTTAAAGCGGCAATCAGTAGCTGAAACAGTAACAAAGCATACTCCACGCCACAGTTTTGCTAAAAAGCTGAGGGATGGGGCTGGAGAAATGTAACCACTCTCAAATTCATAGACAGAGCTATGGATGCAAGGACTGGCCATCCATGATATCAAAATGATAGTTTTAACCATGTTTTGAGGCTATACAGTGTGTTTGATTACATTTAATTTGTTTACAAACATTGGAGTAAAACAAGTGTATATTTTGGGTTCTGATGGGGTATGACAGTTGAGCTAAACTCATGAGGCATTTATACATTTTATTTTTCAAGAATCAATGGCTAAACATCATTAACTTATAAGTCCAGAAATGGATGTAGCTAGTGCAGATTGCCCCTTTTAATAGCACGAAAACCCCTGTTCCTAGAACCAAATCGGGTCTGGTATTAGGGTGTGAAAGAGTGATTGCAGTCCTCATGTTGATGTCTTGGCTCCCTGAGGTTTGCTGACAGTGGAGTAAAGTGGGCTGGGATCAGCAGGGTTCGCTGGCTCTCTCCCTCTGCCAGAAGAGGGCATAACTGAGGCATATGTCACTGCATCTTCACCCTGGGCCTACAGACACACACACACACACACACACACACACAAAGGAAATGCTTTAAACAGTGAATAGGAGGGAGAGCAATACCTTTACAATATGTTCAGTATAGCTTCACTTACATCAACTCTATGAGGGGAATTTTGATTGAAGTGGTCAATGGAAGCATAGGTGATTCTGTCAGCAGGTTGACTCTACAAGTGTCAAAATTTTTATTGAAACATGTATCATTTAAACTGGACATTAGTCTCAATACTTGATAACAACTGGGTGAAATCATGTTTCATATTAACCATGTTTCAAATTCCATTAATATAATGATGAACTGACCCTGTCATCATTGGTTGGTGGGGTGGAGTGGTTTACTGCATTCAGACCCTTCATGAATTAGTAACAATGGTAATGGATTCAAAACAATAGAATTACAGAGCAAACTCTTAGTTAATTTCCTACAACAATAGTATAATACACTAACTGTGTTTATTAAGCCACAGCGCATCAATTACATGTCTTTGTTACTCACAATGCTGTTATCATTCGGCACTTGATTCTCTGCAAAGAACCCCCCCAAAAACATAAGAAGAATTTCAATGGCTGGCTCCATGTATTACTGTGTTATTAATGAACTCCATTAAACTCAAAGAAAGATCAAAGACAAATGTACAGTAAGTCCTTACTTTCTCTCCTTCTGCGTACTATGATGACGGCAGCAATGACACACACCACTGCTACCACAGCCACTCCTACAGCCACCGTGAAGATGAGGATCTGATAATCTGAGAGGACCAGAGAGGGGAGCAGGGTCTGGTTTAGTGGGGTACCTGAGAGCAGGGCCGGCTCTAGCCTGTTGGGGGCCCTAAGCGAGATTTGGTTGGGGGAGAAACATTTACGTTTTAAAGTAAATGTCTTCCAATTCTACACATTTTGCCGTGGGGGTGTTGCAGTTTTAAAGGCCCAGTGCAGTCCAAAACGTGATTTTCCTGTGTTTTATATATATACACACTACCGGTCAAAAGTTTTAGAACACCTACTCAAGGGTTTTTCTTTATTTTTACTATTTTCTACATTATAACTACATCAAAACTATGAAATAACACAAATGGAATCATGTAGTAACCTAAAAAGTGTTCAACAAATCAAAATATATTTTATATTTGAGATTCTTCAAATAGCCACCCTTTGCCTTGATGACAGCTTTGCACACTCTTGGCATTCTCTCAACCAGCTTCATGAGGTAGTCACCTGGAATGCATTTCAATTAACAGGTGTGCCTTCTTAAAAGTTAATTTGTGGAATTAATTTCTTTCTTAATGCTTCTTAAGATAGCCCTATTTGGAAAAAAAAATAGTTCATATCATGGCAAGAACAGCTCAAATAAGCAAAGAGAAACAACAGTCCATCATTACTTTAAGACATGAAGGTCAGTCAATACGGAACATTTCAAAAATGTTAAAAGTTCCTTCAATTGCAGTCGCAAAAACCATCAAGCGCAATGATGAAACTGGCTCTCATGAGGACCGCCACAGGAAAGGAAGACCCAGAGTTACCTCTGCTGCAGAGGATAAGTTCATTAGAGTTACCAGCCTCAGAAATTGCAGCCCAAATAAATGCTTCTCAGTGTTCAAGTAACAGACACATCTCAAAATCAACTGTTCAGAGGAGTCTGCATGAATCAGGCCTTCGTGGTTGAATTGCTGCAAAGAAAACACTACTAAAGGACACCAATAAGAACAAGAGACTTGATTGAGCCAAGAAACGCAAGAAATGGATATTAGACTGGTGGAAATCTGTCCTTTGGTCTGATGAGTCAAAATTTGAGATTTTTGGTTCCAACCGCTGTGTCTTTGTGAGACGCAGAGTAGGTGAATGGATGATCTCCGCATGTGTAGTTCCCACCGTGAAGCATGGAGGAGGAGGTGTGATGGTGTCGGGGTGCTTTGCTGGTGACACTGTTTGTGATTTCTTTAGAATTCAAGGCACACTTTTATTTATTTTTTATTTAACCTTTATTTAACCAGGTAAGCCAGTTGAGAACAAGTTCTCATTTACAACTGCGACCTGGCCAAGATAAAGCATAGTAGTGCGATAAAAACAACAACACAGAGTTACATATGGGGTAAAAAAACATAAAGTCAAAAAAAATACAACAGAAAATATATATACAGTGTGTGCAAATGTAGCAAGTTATGGAGGTAAGGCAATAAATAGGCTATAGTGCAAAATAATTACAAACTTAACCAGCATGGCTACCACAGCATTCTGCAGCGATACGCCATCCCATCTGGTTTGCGCTTACATTTTAGCAATTTAGCAGACACTCTTATCCAGAGCCACTTAGTTAGTGAGTGCATACATATTTTTTTTCATATTTTTTTTCATACTGGCCCCCCGTGGGAAATGAACCCACAACCCTGGCATTGCCACGCCATGCTCTACCAACTGAGCTACACAGGGCCTATAAATTCGTTTTTCAACAGGACAAATACCCAACACACTCCAGGCTGTGTAAGGGCTATTTGACCAAGAAGGAGAGTGATGGAGTGCTGCATCAGATGACCTGGCCTCCACAATCACCCGACCTCAACCCAATTGAGATGGTTTGGGATGAATTGGACTACAGAGTGAAGGAAAAGCAGCCAACAAGTGCTCAGCATATGTGGGAACTCCTTCAAGACTGTTGGAAAAGCATTCCAGGTGAAGCTGGTTGAGAGAATGCCAAGAGTGTAAAAAGCTGTCATCAAGGCAAAGGGTGGCTATTTGAAGAATCTCAAATATAAAATATATTTTGATTTGTTTAACACTTTTTTGGTTACTACATGATTCCATATGTGTTATTTAATAGTTTTGATGTCTTCACTATCATTCTATAATGTAAAAAATAGTAAAAATAATGAAAAACCCTTGAATGAGTAGGTGTTTCCAAACTTGTGGCTAGTACTGTATATATATATATTATGAAACCGCCTGAAATTTCAGCCTGTTTTGGTGGGATGGAGTTTTAGCCCTCCATGGTGACATCCCCATGAGGTAACATAGTTAATAAGAAAGAGAGTTCCAAACCTCTTTGACAATAATAGCTATTTTTCAGTTTGCCCCTCCCCACTCAGACCACTCCCAGACAGTCCTAGCAAAATTCTTGCTTGAGAAATTGCTCTTTGCTAAGAAGCTATTTTTTTCTTTAATTTAAAACAATCACAGTAAGGTACATAATTGTTAACCAGAAATGATTTGATATTGAGATAAAAACGACTGCATTTATCACCTTTTATAACAAACTTCAGTCCGTTTTACTGTAAATGTTCTGCAATTCTATCCATTTTGCCATGGGGTGGAGAGACAGTTTTTTTAGCTACAATTCTACACATTTTGTATTGACTTATGTCATCTTTATATAATATATTGGTGAGAATGACTAACAAAATCAGAGGGGGACTCGTGAAGGTCAGGGCTCCTGGGCACGTGCCCGGTCGGTATTCAGCCATGATTACTACTAGACTAACTACCAATCTAAAAATTGTTGACTGACATGGATAATTGAGTCACTGTCAGTGACTGACTTAACAAGAGAAAAACTGCTGATGCACAAACAAATTTCGAAATTGCAGCTGGTGTATTGTACTAATTTTACTCTCAATAGTAATTTGAGACCCCGACTGAGTTCCAGAAAGGGCCGGTGGCCCTACGTGACCACTTACATGTATGTCGCTTATGCCCTGCCTGAGAGGACCAGAGAGGGGAGGAGGGTCTGGTTATGGGTGACCAGTGAGGAGACAGGGTCTGGTTTCATGGGGGAGAACCAGACAGGACCAGAGAAGGGATGGGGGTCTGGTTTAGTTGAGGAGAACCAGAGAATTGTTTACTCGCACGTAATTTAGCAGAAAAGACATCCGCGTTACCCAGACAAGCAGAAATTCACACAGGAAGAGAGAAATGGGAAGTAGTGAGGCGGAAGGTAGCCTAGCGGTTAAGAGCGTTGGGTCAGTAACCGAAAGGTTGCTGACAAGGCTTGTCTTGCAGTAGAGGCTGTACTCCCTATCCTGAGTACCAGTCTCTTTAGCTAATCCACTCCCTGTACTCAATGTCATGTGCCAAAGAGACTGGCCTTTCTGTCATCTTCAAATATGAACATTCTCTCATTAATGAGCTTGAGGAGAACAGAGGATTTGATCCTGATTCTATCGCCCTCACAGCTATCCTCCAATCACAACAATTATGCAAATATTGGAACTCGATCACTTTTTTCCTCCACAGAACACAGTTGGTATCCGGTTGCTAAGCAACTGATTTTTGTTTGTCCAGATGAAACCTGTCAAAACTCTCAAACTAAAATACATACTGTAATTACCACAAAACCACAAAACATCTTAGTTTTGACTTTAAGCCTCAAAATATAACTTGACTAGCAAACAGGTAAATGTTTGTTTTTGACTGGTTATAAATTCTAATTATATTTTCGAGGCTCCACATGTTGTCATGGAAAATATGAATGTCATTTCTAACAACCCATGAGCAACTCTGCTGTAACTCCAGCACACATCCACCTCATTTTCTAACGTTGCTATGGGCACTGCCAAACAACTGAAGTGATGCCATCCAGGACCTCTATACCAGGCGGTGTCAGAGGAAGGCCCTCAAAATTGTCAAAGACTCCAGCCACCCTAGTCATAGACTGTTCTCTCTGCTACCGCACGGCAAGCGGTACCGGAGTGCCAAGTCTAGGTCCAAAAGACTTCTCAACAGCTTCTACCCCCAAGCCATAAGACTCCTGAACAGCTAATCATGGCTACCCGGACTATTTGCACTGCCCCCCACCCCATCCTTTTTACGCTGCTGCTACTCTGTTAAGTATTTATGCATAGTCACTTTAACTCTACCCACATGTACATATTACCTCAACTACCTCAACTAGCCGGTGCCCCCGCACATTGACTCTGCAACGGTACCCCCCTGTATATATAGCCTCCCTACTGTCACTTTATTTTACTTCTGCTCTTTTTTTCTCAACACTTTTTTTGTTGTTGTTTTATTCTTACTTTTTTTGTTTAAAATAAATGCACTGTTGGTTAAGGGCTGTAAGTAAGCATTTCACTGTAATGTCTGCACCTGTTGTATTCGGCGCATGTGACCAATAAAATTTGATTTGATTTGATTTGATTTGATGGATTCGACTTCCGCTTTACTTCACTACTGCAGCGAACTGGTGGCAAACTTGCCAGAGTAAATTATTTGAAAGAGTCCATTTATAAAAGTCAAGTAAACAAGTATGAGTGTAATTCTATATTTATTTCATTCAAGTTCTCTAACGTTAGCTAGACTTACTGTTAGGCTAGTTCTGTTGTGATAATAACATTAGTTGTGTTGTGTCAGAGTTAAGGCCTGGGCCATTCACCAAGTCAATAACTACAGTATACAGTGGGGAAAAAAAGTATTTAGTGAGCCACCAATTGTGCAAGTTCTCCCACTTAAAAAGACGAGAGAGGCCTGTAATTTTCATCATAGGTACACGTCAACTATGACAGACAAAATGAGAAAAAAAAATCCTGAAAATCACATTGTAGGATTTTTAATGAATTTATTTGAAAATTATGGTGGAAAATAAGTATTTGGTCAATAACAAAAGTTTCTCAATACTTTGTTATATACCCTTTGTTGGCAATGACACAGGTCAAATGTTTTCTGTAAGTCTTCACAAGGTTTTCACACACTGTTGCTGGTATTTTGGCCCATTCCTCCATGCAGATCTCCTCTAGAGCAGTGATGTTTTGGGGCTGTCGCTGGGCAACACGGACTTTCAACTCCCTCCAAAGATTTTCTATGGGGTTGAGATCTGGAGACTGGCTAGGCCACTCCAGGACCTTGAAATGCTTCTTACGAAGCCACTCCTTCGTTGCCCGGGCGGTGTGTTTGGGATCATTGTCATGCTGAAAGACCCAGCCACATTTCATCTTCAATGCCCTTGCTGATGGAAGGAGGTTTTCACTCAAAATCTCATGATACATGGCCCCATTCATTCTTTCCTTTACACGGATCAGTCGTCCTGGTCCCTTTGCAGAAAAACTGCCCCAAAGCATGATGTTTCCACCCCCATGCTTCACAGTAGGTATGGTGTTCTTTGGATGCAACTCAGCATTCTTTGTCCTCCAAACACGACGAGTTGAGTTTTTACCAAAAAGTTTTATTTTGGTTTCATCTGACCATATGACATTCTCCCAATCCTCTTCTGGATCATCCAAATGCACTCTAGCAAACTTCAGACGGGCCTGGACATGTACTGGCTTAAGCAGGGGGACACGTCTGGCACTGCAGGATTTGAGTCCCTGGCGGCGTAGTGTGTTACTAATGGTAGGCTTTGTTACCTTGGTCCCAGCTCTCTGCAGGTCATTCACTAGGTCCCCCCGTGTGGTTCTGGGATTTTTGCTCACCATTCTTGTGATCATTTTGACCCCACGGGGTGAGATCTTGCGTGGAGCCCCAGATCGAGGGAGATTATCAGTGGTCTTGTATGTCTTCTATTTCCTAATAATTGCTCCCACTGTTGATTTCTTCAAACCAAGCTGCTTACCTATTGCAGATTCAGTCTTCCCAGCCTGGTGCAGGTCTACAATTTTGTTTCTGGTGTCCTTTGACAGCTCTTTGGTCTTGGCCATAGTGGAGTTTGGAGTGTGACTGTTTGAGGTTGTGGACAGGTGTATTTTATACTGATAACAAGTTCAAACAGGTGACATTAATACAGGTAACGAGTGGAGGACAGAGGAGCCTTTTAAAGAAGAAGTTACAGGTCTGTGAGAGCCAGAAATCTTGCTTGTTTGTAGGTGACCAAATACTTATTTTCCACCATAATTTGCAAATAAATTCATAAAAAATCCTACAATGTGATTTTCTGGAAAAAATAATCTCAATTTGTCTGTCATAGTTTACGTGTACCTATGATGAAAATTACAGGCCTCTCTCATCTTTTTAAGTGGGAGAACTTGCACAATTGGTGGCTGACTAAATACTTTTTTCCCCCACTGTATAATGTATTTATTGAATTTTTTCTCTTGCTAATGTACAAGGCTCAGGTATATGCTGGCACTGAGCTTTGGAAATATGGCCCCTTGTCAAGCGAACTTGCACAATTGGTGCCTGATCACGCTCTCCGTAGCCGATGTGAGTAAGACTTTTAAGCAGGTCAACATTCACAAGGCCGCAGGGCCAGACGGATTACCAGGACGTGTACTCCGAGCATGTGCTGACCAACTGGCAAGTGTCTTCACTGACATTTTCAACATGTCCCTGACTGAGTCTGTAATACCAACATGTTTCAAGCAGACCACCATAGTCCCCGTGCCCAAGGACTCTAAGATAACCTGCCTAAATGACTACCGACCCGTAGCACTGACGTCTGTAGCCATGAAGTGCTTTGAAAGGCTGGTCATGGCTCACATCAACAGCATTATCCCAGAAACCCTAGACCCACTCCAATTTGCATATCGCCCCAACAGATCCACAGATGATGCAATCTCTATTGCACTCCACACTGCCCTTTCCCACCTGGACAAGAGGAACACCTACGTGAGAATGCTATTCATTGACTACAGCTCAGCATTCAACACCATAGTGCTCTCTAAGCTCATCACTAAGCTAAGGATCCTGGGACTAAACACCTCCCTCTGCAACTGGATCCTGGACTTCCTGACGGGCCGCCCCCAGGTGGTAAGGGTAGGTAACAACACATCTGCCACACTGATCCTCAACACGGGGGCCCCTCAGGGTGCGTGCTCAGTCCCCCTCCTGTACTCTCTGTTCACCCATGACTGCATGGCCAGGCATGACTCCAACACCATCATTAAGTTTGCCGACGACACAACAGTGGTAGGCCTGATCACCGACAACAGTGAGACAGCCTATAGGGAGGAGGTCAGAGACCTGGCCGTGTGGTGCCAGGACAACAACCTCTCCCTCAACGTGACCAAGACAAAGGAGATGATTGTGGACTACAGGAAAAAAAAGAGGACTGAGCACGCCCCCATTCTCATCGACGGGGCTGTAGTGGAACAGGTTGAGAGCTTCAAGTTCCTTGGTGTCCACATCACCAACGAACTATCATGGTCCAAACACACCAAGACAGTCGTGAAGAGGGCACGACAAAACCTATTCCCCCTCAGGAGACTGAAAAGATTTGGCATGGGTCCTCAGATCCTCCAAAAATTATACAGCTGCACCATCGAGAGCATCCTGACTGGTTGCATCACCGCCTGGTATGGCAACTGCTTGGACTCCGACCGCAAGGCACTACAGAGGGTAGTGCGTACGGCCCAGTACATCACTGGGGCCAAGCTTCCTGCCATCCAGGACCTCTATACCAGGCGGTGTCAGAGGAAGGCCCTCAAAATTGTCAAAGACTCCAGCCACCCTAGTCATAGACTGTTCTCTCTGCTACCGCACGGCTAGCGGTACCGGAGTGCCAAGTCTAGGTCCAAAAGACTTCTCAACAGCTTCTACCCCCAAGCCATAAGACTCCTGAACAACTAATCATGGCTACCCGGACTATTTGCACTGCCCCCCCACTCCATCCTTTTTACGCTGCTGCTACTCTGTTAATTATTTATGCATAGTCACTTTAACTCTACCCACATGTACATATTACTTCAACTTCCTCAACTAGCCGGTGCCCCCGCACATTGACTCTGCACCGGTACCCCCCTGTATATATAGCCTCCCTACTGTTATTTTATTTTACTTCTGCTCTTTTTTTTCTCAACACTTTTTTTGTTGTTGTTTTATTTTTACTTTTTTTGTGAAAAATAAATGCACTGTTGGTTAAGGGCTCTAAGTAAGCATTTCACTGTAATGTCTGCACCTGTTGTATTCGGCGCATGTGACCAATACAATTTGATTTGATTTGACGAAATACTTTTTTTCCCCACTGTATGTCTGTCCTGTGCAACTACTTGCAATGCATCAGTGCAACAATGTTATCATAACTGTCCAAAAGTGATCACACCAATGCTCTTTCTCTCCTCAACTTTCCCCGACATGCATTTTCTATGCTTTTGGCCTGTTTTACATTCAGTAGTTAACAAGAGCAAGCCTGCTTCTTTCCCTGAATAGGCAATTAGGCATAGTATAACAAATAATCAAAATATATGTCCTATAGCTTTTGTAGCCTATAGCTTTTCCTGGGATTTCACGAGAAGAGGAATGGCCTATTCTGGAGAGGCTTGAGTAACCTATTGCCTGTTGTGCACAAAAACAGATGGAAGAGAGAGGCTAGTGATGTGTATCCGAAGTAAAAAGCTAGATATTAGCTAGATATTAGGCCATTCATTAGCTAAATATTAGGACTATAGGCTAAATATTTACCTGTCAAAGTGCAAGAAAAATGAATTAACAGATTATGAAATGGCAGCTCTTCTGTCCAAAAGATTGGCCGTTTCGTAGGCGTAGGCGAAGGCGTGAACCTATTCAAGTAAGTAAGTAAATACAATTTTGAAAATGTTTTTAAAAAACAATTATTATTAGCTAGCAGGCCACTGTCTGTAGGCTAATGAGATGCTTGTTAGCTAGCTAGCTAGCCAACTTTACATACTATAGCTAAGTGAAGTACTGTATCATCAGCTAGTTACCTTCATATTAGCTATATCTAGATGTAGAGAGATAATAGTCAGGGCTGTCTAATTGTAATAAAATGAAGCCTGTTTCTTTGTGATGTCTGTCTTCAGATATGGAGAGCTGCAAAAGCCTGTCTGCAGATGAAGAGGACCCAGTGAATGTCCCAAGAGACTGCTGGCACATCCTTGTATGCCATGGTTTGTACGTGTACTTATGTTAGCTAATGTTTTATAAAACAATATAGTTAAAAGTCACACACAATGTAGGCTACAAACATATTACAACTGTAGCAGGCCAATCCTTCTCCTGGAGGTATGCTGGGTGTGCAGGCTTCTGTTCCAGCCCAGCACTAACACACCTGATTCAACTTATCAAACCTAATGAATTGATAATAATGTGTATTATTGCTGGGATGGAATAGAGGTCCGCTCACCCAGTAGATCAGAGAGTATGGACTTTTTTGTTCACCTGAAATTATGCTTACTGAGATGTCTAACATTTACAAACAAGTTCGATTATTTGTACATTGTTTTATTATATTTTGATTCATTCAATGTTGATTCATTGAAGTGAAGTGTTTAAACTTGTTTTAATTGTTAACTTAAAACTTTATTCAAGATGAACTAGTGTCAATGTTCATTCATCACAGATAACCTTTTTGTCCAGTTGTGAGCTCTCCAATCGGTTATATTTGATTGTCACTGTCTCAGGATATCAGCCATGTGAACCCATTTTGCAGCTTATCATAATGGCATGCATCACCAATGCAGCCAGAAGCATACAGTATGATGGCATAACTGGTCTATTGTGCATGTTCAATCAATGTGCCCCTTGTCATTGTACATCTGAAGCAGAGAATAGCTAAACTCACACATAATTTGCATATTGATGAGCTAGCTATATGTTCTCAATTGAAAATGATACCAGTAGATATTGTATAAGCCAGATTTTCTACATTATTTTTCTGACATGAAAATTGTTTAGTGCAAATGCAACCCTTGTATTCTAGGTACAGTACTGTACATAAAAATAAAAAGCTGGCCTTTTGTAGGCTATTTAAAAATGTCAAAAAGGAAATTACTGTGGTGTGGGGAGCTTTGTAATTCTCCCTCGTTTATTTGATTTTAGAACACAGAGACAAAATTTGAAGGTCAATGGCTTGGAGGGGGATTGCAGAGATGTTGGTGTTGATGGTGGGTAAAGATTTGCACGACAATGTTTGCAAGTCAAAGCCACAATTTCCTTTACCCAAAGTACCCATTCATGTGCATGTAGGCCTATGCATTTTACAGGAAGTGAGCTACACTATATATACAAAAGTATGTGGACACCCTTTCAAATTAGTGGATTTGGCTATGTCAGCCACACCCGTTGCTGACAGGTATATAAAATCGAGCACACAGCCATTCAATCTGCAAAGAAAAACATTGGCATTAGAATGGCCTTACTGTAGAGCTCAGTGACTTTCAACGTGGCACCGTCATAGGATGCCACCTTTCCAACAAGTCAGTTCGTCAAATGTCTGCCCTGCTAGAGTTGCCCCGGTCAAATGTAAGTGCTGTTATTGTAAAGTGGAAATGTCTAGGAGCAACAACGGCTCAGCCATGAAGTGGTAGGCCACACAAGCTCACAGAACAGGACCGCCGAGTGCTGAAGTGCGTAGCGCATAAATATCGTCTGTCCTCGGTTGCAACACTCACTACCGAGTTCCAAACTGCATCTGTAAGCAACATCAGCACAATAACTGTTCGTTGGGAGCTTCATGAAATGGTTTTCCATGGCAGAGCAGCCGCACACAAGCCTAAGATCACCATGCGCAATGCCAAGCGTCGACTAGAATGGTGTAAAGCTCGCTGCCATTGGACTCTGGAGCAGTGGAAACTCGTTCTCTTAATGCAAATATCATGGTACAGCTATATGGACACTCAATCACTATGGTATTTTTAATTGGTAAATTTACAAACATATATTATGATAAATAGATTTAAAACTTGTATCTCATTATGGTAAGTGGTGAAATAAGTATAGCCAGGTATAACTGTAATGGCTTTGCAACTCTGCCTAGAAGGTCAGCATCCCGGAGTCGCCTCTTCACTGTTAACGTTGAGACTGGTGTTTTGCGGGTACTATTTCATGAAGCTGCCAGTTGAGGACCAGTGAGGTGTCTGTTTCTCAAACTAGACACTCTAATGTATTTGTCCACTTGCTGAGTTGTGCACCGGGGCCTCCCACTCCTCTTTCTATTCTGGTTAGAGCCAGTTTGCGCTGTTCTGTGAAGGGAGTAGTACACAGCGTTGTACGAGATCTTCCGTTTTTGGCAATTTCTTGCATGGAATAGCCTTCATTTCTCAGAACAAGAATAGACTGACGAGTTTCAGAAGAAAGCTATTTGTTTCTGGCCATTTTGATCCTGTAATTGAACCCACGATTGCTGATGCTCCAGATTCTCAACTAGTCTCAAGAAGGCCAGTTTTATTGCTTCTTTAATCAGCACAACAGTTTTCAGCTGTGCTAACATAATTGCAAAATGGTTTTCTAATGATCAATTAGCCTTTTAAAATGATAAACTTGGATTAGCAAACACAACGTGCCTTTGGAACACAGGACTGATGGTTGCTGATAATGGGCCTCTGTACGCCTATGTAGATATTCCATAAAAAATCTGCCGTTTCCAGCTACAATAGCCATTTACAACATTAACAATGTCTACACCGTATTTCGGATCAATTTGATGTTATTTTAATGGACAAAAAAATTGCTTTTCTTTCGACAACAAGGACTTTTCTAAGTGACCCTAAACTTTTGAACGGTAGTGTACGTATATGTATTTATATGTATGTACAGTGGGGAAAAAAAGTATTTAGTCAGCCACCAATTGTGCAAGTTCTCCCACTTAAAAATATGAGAGAGGCCTGTAATTTTCATCATAGTGTGATGTCACGAGAGGCTGTGTCCTGGAGGGACGTTACATCCCCCTGAGGTGGCTGCAAACCCAGACAGCTATGGCTCCATCTGCTGGTATGGTCGGGAACTCCACCCCTCTATGGCCAATCTTCCCACGCAGCTGAAACAAATGAGGAGCTGATGAGCTGAAGGTTTGGGAAGGGAAGAGACACAGTCTCCAACCTGGGCTCTCTGGAGGACAAGAGTGCTGCACGTCCACTTCCATGAGGAATATAAGGATTTGGAGATACTTACCTTTGAAAAATACTCACCTTTGGATATATGCACCTGTGGAAATACGTGTGGGACATTTGGAAGGGACGTTTTGCTGGGTTGGCCACTAGCTGCAACGGGGAATACAGTAAGACTGGGGAAAAGTTATTTGAGCGAGGGAGAGTTATGATTTTGGATGTGGAAGAGACATCCCTGAACTGTTAACCCTGAAAGAGCCACCAGAGTACAGAATTGTGTTATACTTTCGTTAGTTTCCTAAGACCTTTAATAAAATCCTTGTTTTGGTTGAACCTGGTCTCCTTGCACTACTTGAGCAATCCCGCTGAAAGCTGTGTAGCCTCTCGTGACATCACAATAGGTACACGTCAACTATGACAGAGAAAATGAGGGAAAAAAATCCAGAAAATCACATTGTAGGATTTTTTATGAATTTATTTGCAAATTATGGTGGAAAATAAGTATTTGGTCAATAACAAAAGTTTCTCAATACTTTGTTATATACCCTTTGTTGGCAATGACACAGGTCAAACGTTTTCTGTAAGTCTTCACAAGGTTTTCACACACTGTTGCTGGTATTTTGGCCCATTCCTCCATGCAGATCTCCTCTAGAGCAGTGATGTTTTGGGGCTGTCGCTGGGCAATACGGACTTTCAACTCCCGCCAAAGATTTTCTATGGGGTTGAGATCTGGAGACTGGCTAGGCCACTCCAGGACCTTGAAATGCTTCTTACGAAGCCACTCCTTCGTTGCCCGGGCGGTGTGTTTGGGATCATTGTCATGCTGAAAGACCCAGCCACGTTTCATCTTCAATGCCCTTGCTGATGGAAGGAGGTTTTCACTCAAAATCTCATGATACATGGCCCCATTCATTCTTTCCTTTACACGGATCAGTCGTCCTGGTCCCTTGGCAGAAAAAACAGCCCCAAAGCATGATGTTTCCACCACCATGCTTCACAGTAGGTATGGTGTTCTTTGGATGCAACTCAGCATTCTTTGTCCTCCAAACACGACGAGTTGAGTTTTTACCAAAAAAGTATATTTTGGTTTCATCTGACATTCTCCCAATCCTCTTCTGGATCATCCAAATGCACTCTAGCAAACTTCAGACGGGCCTGGACATGTACTGGCTTAAGCAGGGGGACACGTCATTGTACTGCAGGATTTGAGTCCCTGGCAGCGTAGTGTGTTACTGATGGTAGGCTTTGTTACTTTGGTCCCAGCTCTCTGCAGGTCATTCACTAGGTCCCCCCGTGTGGTTCTGGGATTTTTGCTCACCGTTCTTGTGATCATTTTGACCCCACAGGGTGAGATCTTGCGTGGAGCCCCAGATCGAGGGAGATTATCAGTGGTCTTGTATGTCTTCCATTTCCTAATAATTGCTCCCACAGTTGATTTCTTCAAACCAAGCTGCTTACCTATTGCAGATTCAGTCTTCCCAGCCTGGTGCAGGTCTACAATTTTGTTTCTGGTGTCCTTTGACAGCTCTTTGGTCTTGGCCATAGTGGAGTTTGGAGTGTGACTGTTTGAGGTTGTGAACAGGTGTCTTTTATACTGATAACAAGTTCAAACAGGTGCCATTAATACAGGTAACGAGTGGAGGACAGAGGAGCCTCTTAAAGAAGAAGTTACAGGTCTGTGAGAGCCAGAAATCTTGCTTGTTTGTAGGTGACCAAATACTTATTTTCCACCATAATTTGCAAATAAATTCATTAAAAATCCTACAATGTGATTTTCTGGATTTTTTTTTCTCATTTTGTCTGTCATAGTTGACGTGTACCTATGATGAAAATTACAGGCCTCTCTCATCTTTTTAAGTGGGAGAACTTGCACAATTGGTGGCTGACTAAATACTTTTTTTCCCCACTGTATGTGTACATGTATGTGTATGTACGTATACAGTGAGGGAAAAAAGTATTTGATCCCCTGCTGATTTTGTACGTTTGCCCACTGACAAATAAATAATCAGTCTATAATTTTAATGGTAGGTTTATTTGAACAGTGTGAGACAGAATAACAACAAAAAAATCCATAAAAATGCATGTAAAAAAAATTATAAATGAATTTGCATTTTAATGAGGGAAATAAGTATTTGACCCCCTCTCAATCAGAAAGATTTCTTCCATTTGGGAATAATCGCACCAACTGTTGTCACCTTCTCACCAAGCTGCTTGGCGATGGTCTTGTAGCCCATTCCAGCCTTGTGTAGGTCTACAATCTTGTCCCTGACATCCTTGGAGTCTCTTAAAGGGAGTGCTCCTAATCTGAGCTTGTTACCTGTATAAAAGACACCTGTCCACAGAAGCAATCAATCAATCAGATTCCAAACTCTCCACCATGGCCAAGACCAAAGAGCTCTCCAAGGATGTCAGGGACAAGATTGTAGACCTACACAATGCTGGAATGGGCTACAAGACCATCGCCAAGCAGCTTGGTGAGAAGGTGACAACAGTTGGTGCGATTATTCGCAAATGGAAGAAACACAAAATAACTGTCAAACTCCCTCTGCCTGGGGCTCCATGCAAGATCTCACCTCGTGGAGTTGCAATGATCATGAGAACGGAGGATCTTGTCAATGATCTCAAGGAAGCTGGGACCATAGTCACCAAGAAAACAATTGGTAACACACTACGCCGTGAAGGACTGAAATCCTGCAGTGCCGTCTGAAGTTTGCCAATGAACATCTGAATGATTCAGAGGAGAACTGGGTGAAAGTGTTGTGGTCAGATGAGACCCAAATCGAGCTCTTTGGCATCAACTCAACTCGCCGTGTTTGGAGGAGGAGGAATGCTGCCTATGACCCCAAGAACACCATCCCCACCGTCAAACATGGAGGTGGAAACATTATGCTTTGGGGGTGTTTTTCTGCTAAGGGGACAGGAAAACTTAATCGCATCAAAGGGACGATGGATGTAGCCATGTACCGTCAAATCTTGGGTGAGAACCTCCTTCCCTCAGCCAGGGCATTGAAAATGAGTCATGGATGGGTATTCCAGCATGACAATGACCCAAAACACACGGCCAAGGCAACAAAGGACTGGCTCAAGAAGAAGCACATTAAGGTCCTGGAGTGGCCTAGCCAGTCTCCAGACCTTAATCCCATAGAAAATCTGTGGAGGGAGCTGAAGGTTCGAGTTGCCAAACGTCAGCCTCGAAACCTTAATGACTTGGAGAAGATCTGCAAAGAGGAGTGGAACAAAATCCCTCCTGAGATGTGTGCAAACCTGGTGGCCAACTACAAGAAACGTCTGACCTCTGTGATTGCCAACAAGGGTTTTGCCACCAAGTACTAAGTTACGTTTTGCAGAGGGGTCAAATACTTATTTCCCTCATTTAAAATGCAAATCAATTTATAACATTTTTGACATGCGTTTTTCTGGATTTTTTTGTTCTTATTCTGTCTCTAACTGTTCAAATAAACATACCATTAAAATTATAGACTGATCATGTCTTTGTCAGTGGGCAAACGTACAAAATCAGCAGGGGATCAAATACTTTTTTCTCCTCACTGTATGTATATATATATATATATATATATATATATATATATATATATATATATTGTTTGCGAGAAAAAAAACATATGAGGGATTGGAAGTGATGCAGACAATTACATTTATGGAAGTTACAATCTATCTGCAACATTAAAGCTGATCACACGCTTCACCATCTGGCAGTCCAATGGACAAATCTGGTTTTGGTGGACGCCAGGAGAACGCTACCTGCCCCAATGTATAGTGCCAACTGTAAAGTTTGGTGGAGGAAGCCACAAATGGTGGCTTTGATCACTGTTTTGAGGTTTAGGTTGCTTGATGTTCATAGCTAGCTAGCAGCACAAGCAAAAATGGTTGTGCAAATCTCTCTTCACCCACCATCAACACCAACAATCCTCCTCCATGCCATTGACTTCATTATTTTGTCTCTGTATTCTAGCAAAGCAAAATCATATAGAATTGGAAAACCAGACACAGCAATGATTGGCTTTCCTCCATCTCTTTTGGTTGTGCTTGTCTGGAACTAACGACAGGCGGAACTTTTTCAAGCAAACATCTGCTCCTCACCTGATTGGTTAACCGCAGTGGTGGTCGCGTGCAATTTGCATGAAGTAGAGTGGAGCTGTCTTTTTTTATCGCTCTACTAACAGGGTTCGCACCGCTCACCTTCCCACAATCCCTTGTGTATTGCTCGGCGTGCTCCAGTTGAAATGTAATGGACGAATTCGGAAGTGGTGGAAACCCTACACGGCCACCTACGGTGGCAGATTGACGAGGGCGGCATTTTCTGAGCTAAACTGACCAAGACGCCTCCAACAACAACATATAAATCCTCACATAATTCTGCCCCAAAACAATGACAATTTCTCTCAACCAGTGGCATATGGGCTTTTTAGGTAAGCATTGATGCCGCCCTGTGAGAAGCAGGGGCGCAAAATATTTTGCTTGTCTATTCCCAGCGCGTCTCTCCAGGATGCGGTTGGAGAGACGCTTCGCTGCGGCGCTCCACCAAGGTTCCGTCAAAAAAATATCTAACATAAATCATGTAGCAGATATAGCATATGGTAGAAAGAGTGTGGCCTTTTCTGTAGCCTACAGGATGGAGATAAATGTATGACAATGTAATGAGACTGACACGTTTTACATCATGCAGGTTTCTCTGATCAAATAGCCTAACCTAAATGGCGCCCAATCAAATAAAGAATGCACTGTCAGGTTAACAAACAACATATCCTAAAAAGAGGACAGGTCAAAGTACAATGGACAATATTGAATGGACAATCACAACTGTTGTCCAGGAGTTTCACCCCATTGTCATGATCAGTGGTTTCAAGTTTGTATGCTTAATTTTTGACAAGCTGATCATAGCGAAAAATAAAATACTTCTGCATTTCCAGCTGTGTTCACACATTGCAAACAGGCTCATGATAACTCCTGATAAAGTTGGGTAGCTGATATTCAGAGCTTAAATTGACAAATTGATTAGTCAGAGGAATCAGGACTAATAAAGCCAATGCAATGGCCTGTTTTACAAAGGGTGGGCCTACCACATGGATGGGCATGCCTAAAATTCCAATGAGGGCCGACATGGTAGGCTACACCCCAGTAAGCACGAGACTACATCTTCTGGACATCTTTTTCCGGTCCTTCCCAGACCGGACAACTTTTTTGGGTGTTTTACAAAAGGTAGACTTACCACATAGGCATTCATATAATTCAATTTAAGGCAACGCTGTAGGCTACACCTCAGTAAGCACGGACCGACGCCCACGCTTTTTGCAAATCTTTTTTTGGTACAGTCCGGACAGGCCTTGATTTCCACTTCCATGGACATTGGTTTTTGGTCCGGACCAAATCTGAACCAATCATAGACGTCTATGTTTGGTTCAGATTTTGTCCGGTCTGGACCAGCCTTGATTATGTCTTTTCAACTTTCATTCAGAACCAAAAATTAGCCTGATTTCAATATCCGGAAAATACATATTTTAAACGTCTGGAATATACGTGTTTTCAACATTAGAAAAATAAGTATTTTCAACTTTCATTCAGAACCGAAAATGAACCTGATTTCAACGTCCGGAAAATCTGTATTTTTCAACATCCAGAAAATATGCCTTTTCAACGTTCTGGAAAATATGTATTTGAAATGTACGGAATATACGTATTTTTACCTTTCATTCAGAACCTAAATTGAACTTAACTTCAACGTCTGGAAAATATATCTTTTAAATGGCATTTTTCTTACTGGGATTATTCCAGTTTTTCAGGGGCAGCATTTTTTGGTCTTGCATGAATGGCAAGGACCTGCCCTGTTTCCTCCAGGCTGCACTCTGTGGTTCCCAGGCAGGCACAGAAACCTCCACTATTTACTACATTTACCAGACACTCTTATCCAGAGCAACTTACAGTAGTGAGTGCGTACATTTTCATATTTGTTCCTACTGGTTCCCCGTGGGAATCGAACCCACAACCCTGGCGTTGCAAGTGCAAGTGCCATGCTCTACCAACTGAGCCACACATACTAGGCCTACGTTTTTAGACAAGAAAATAATTGGGCTACAACAACACAGTGCAATGAGGAATGTATTATTGTTATCAAGTGAATATACTATTATTGTCAATAGGCTGTAAACTGCAGTGATGTATAGGTTAATTTGAATAACCACTTACACATCCTGTTTTGTTTCATGACGAAATAACTGCATAGGCCAACAGTGTAGACTTGATGATGCAACTATTTTGATCAGTTTGGGCCTATTCTCGACAGTTTAGAAGGTCCAGAAAGGTACATTAGCAGGCCACTCATATGATGTAGGCCTATTTTGTCAGGATGTAGCCCAGTGTTAAGATAGGCCTACTATAGGAAAATATGAGCTTCTCCTTTCCAACTCTCTGCCCGTTAATGCTGTATGTATCCTTTTTTACATTCAGCAAACAGCAGCAAGCGTACATCTCTCCTCCTATACACTATTAGTAGGCTAAATAAATATGTCTGAATAAGTGTCCAACAAGCTTTTGTAGTCTGGCTTTTCCTGGGACCGTGGCAGCGGAGAGGCCAGGTGTGTAATTGCACTACAGAAAAATGAAGACAGACACGATTGAGATGTAGCCTATAGCCAAAATTTGAAGGGTATGCATATTAGCGCATAATTAATAAACTAAACGTTAGACTTCATACTGCAGTGAATATATCCTGTCAATTTACACAGTGAAAGAAAAAAAAAGTTGATCAGATACACTATGTGGGCTACGGAGGCTGTGCTGAGTGCACTCCCTCCCAATCCCTGGGTATGCAGTTGGAAAAGCTACCCTATTGTTTCAGTTTTTTAGGGACAATAAATGTATCCTACCTAGGCTACAACAACACAATGTAATGAAGAATGTTATTGTTTTCAAGTGAGCACAAAACTGTAGGCTGTAAACTGCAGTCAATAGCCTATGTTGTTTGACTAAACGGTCAAAAGCCTGGCGTTTTGAATGCATGTACATTGCGAAATTACTGCATCTAGCCTGCCTGATTGGGCAACCATTTGGATCAGGTATGTTTTTTTTTACAAGGTCCATGCACATTGGCATGGTAATATCACAGATAGAACCATCTTTGGTAATATGGTGTATTTTGTCATGATGTATAAGCTCACAGAAACATGCTAATAAAGGGATTTCTAGTGGCAGGCATGTGAATTATGATAATGCACAAGCGCAGAGGAAGTTGTATCCATAGTGGATAGAGCCCCACCACTATAATAATATTTGGTTCCACAGTGGACATGATATAATACCCATACAACCTTGCAGTCAAACATGGAAATTGTTTGAATCTTTTATTCACCATTCATTTTTTCACATAGGGGATTATAGAACCATTTCAAACAAGGTCTGTGTTTCACGTAGGCTTTCCCTGGGGTGATGTTTTGATAACCTTGTAAATCTCTCTCGGACAAGGTGACTTTTATAAATATATTCGGCTCTATTTACTCTCAGATTGTCAGGATAAACGTGTATGCGGTGAACGAAGTCAAGCGCAGGACACCGAGAGACTGGCAGATGTACTTTACTAATAAACGTAATGAAAAGTACAAAACAACAAAACCTCCAAAACAGGGAGGAACAATAATCGCAATACACAGTCCTGCCGAAAACAAACGGAGAACAATCACACAACAAACGAATGACAGACAGGGGTTATAAAGGGAAACCATCAACACTAATGGGAAACAGGTGTACACAAAGCAGACCAATCTAGATGATTGCTGAAACCTAGATCGGTGGTAGCTAGTACTCCGGGGACGACGAACGCCGAAGCCTGCCCGAGCAAGGAGGAGGAGCAGCCTCGGCTAAATCTGTGACACAGATTCGAAAATGCTAATTAGCATCAATGTAGACATCATGCAAGACTACATGAGGTGATGGCGGCAGATGCATGGCACAACCATTTTTTGAGTCAATAAGTATTCCACACCTTTGCTATGGCAAGCCTACATAAGTTCAGGAGTAAAAATTTGCAAGTCACATAAGTTGCATGGACTCACTCTGTGTGCAATAATAGTGTTTAACATGATTTTTGAATGACTATCTCATCTCTGTACACTACACATCCAATTATCTGTAAGGTCCCTCAGTCGAGCAGTGAATTTTAGACACAGATTCCATCTATAAGACCAGGGATGTTTTCCAATGCCTTGCAAAGAAGGGTACGTATTGGTAGATGGGTAAAAGAAATGCAGACATTGAATATCCCTTTGAGCATGATGAAGTTAATAATTACACTTTGGATGGTGTTTCAATACACACAGTCACTACAAGGATACAGGCGTCCTTCCTAACTCAGTTGCCGGAGAGGAAGGAAACCAATCAGGGATTTCACTATGAGGCTTATGGTGACTTTAAAACAGTTACAGAGTTTAATGGCTGTGATAGGAGAAAACTCACGATGGACCAACAGCATTGTAGTTACCACACAATAATAACCTAAATGACAGAGTGAAAAGAAGAAAGCCTTTACAGAAGAAAAAAAAAACCAAAACATGCAATAAGGCACTAAAGTAAAACTGCAAAAAATGTGGCAAAGAAATTCACTTTATGTCCTTAATACAACGTGTTATGTTTGGGGCAAATTCAACACAACACTTCACTGAGTACCACTCTTCATATTTTCAAGAATAGTGGTGGCTGCATCATGTTATTGGTATGCTTGTCATCAGCAAAGACTACGGAGTTTTGGGGGGAAAAAAGAAGCGGAATAGAGCTAAGCACAAGCAAAATCCTAGAGGAAAACCTGGTTCAGTCTGCTTTCCAACAGACACTGGGAAATACATTCACCCTTCAACAGGACAATAGCCTAGAACACAAGGCCAAATATATACTGGAGTTGCTTACCAAGACAACATTGAATATTCCTTAGTGGCCTAGTTACAGTTTTGACTTAAATCGGCTTGAAAATCTATGGCAAGACTTGAAAATGGCAGTCTAGCAATGATCAACAACTTGACAGAGGTTGAATAATTAAAAAAAGAATAATATGCAAATATTGTACAATCCAGGTGTGCAAAGCTCTTAGAGACTTACCCAGAAATACTCACAGCTGTAATCGCTGCCCAATGTGATTCTAACATGTATTGAATCAGGAGTGTGAATACTTATTTAAATTAGATATTTCTGTTTTCACTTTGTCATTATGGGCTATTGTGTGTAGATGGGTGAGACATTTAATCCATTTTGAATTGTAACACAACAAAATGTGGAATAAGTCAAGGAGTATGAATATTTTCTAAAGGCAATTTTTTTGGGGTAAATACAGGCAAATATATTATCAAAACGTCATGCCAGGGTAAGCCTACACGAAACACAGCCCTTATTTGAAGTGTCTCTAAAATCCCCTATGGGAGAATGTAATGATGGAAAAACGATTGGAACCATTTCCGTGTTTGACCACTAGGTTTTATGGGTATTATGGCTCATACTGTGGTACTCTATTGAATGTTGAGATTCCCGCAATGGCAATTGCAAGGAGTGGCAAGGAGTGGAATGTTAGCTAAAGAGACTGGCACTCAAACTATGTACTCCCTGCATAGTTGTTGAAAACAAACAGGGTGACCACTTTTCATTGGTGAATAAGGGTGACATCACAGTACAGAATAGATGCACATCCACTGACTCACTCGGTGTTGCCTGAAGAGTTTTCTCTACTCCAATATCTAGACAAGCAGTACTTCCTATAAATATGTTTGGGGCTGTTTTTACATTACCAGTCTTAGACTGCTCCGGAGTACTGGTGGTTGTCTTGACAGGATTCAGAGTTGTTCCACCTGAAAAACATTAATTAAAGTGTCTTGACTTTGATATATACATTTTTTTTTATAACCCAGTCTCAAGCATGAGGGACCAGCACTGACCCAACATTTGGGAACCAGCTTTAAAGGAGCAGTATTCATTTTATTTATCCAGATGGCACATGGAAGATGTACTATATCTGAGTTTTTTTTAACCTGCCAAAACATGCAATAAGGCACTAAAAATAAAACTGCAAAAAATGTGGCAAAGAAATTCACTTTATGTCCTTAATACAACGTGTTATGTTTGGGGCAAATTCAACACAACACTTCACTGAGTACCACTCTTCATATTTTCAAGAATAGTGGTGGCTGCATCATGTTATTGGTATGCTTGTCATCAGCAAAGACTAGGGAGTTTTGGGGGGGAAAAAGAAGCGGAATAGAGCTAAGCACAAGCAAAATCCTAGAGGAAAACCTGGTTCAGTCTGCTTTCCAACAGACACTGGGAAATACATTCACCCTTCAACAGGACAATAGCCTAGAACACAAGGCCAAATATATACTGGAGTTGCTTACCAAGACAACATTGAATATTCCTTAGTGGCCTAGTTACAGTTTTGACTTAAATCGGCTTGAAAATCTATGGCAAGACTTGAAAATGGCAGTCTAGCAATGATCAACAACTTGACAGAGGTTGAAGAATTAAAAAAGAATAATATGCAAATATTGTACAATCCAGGTGTGCAAAGCTCTTAGAGACTTACCCAGAAATACTCACAGCTGTAATCGCTGCCCAATGTGATTCTAACATGTATTGAATCAGGAGTGTGAATACTTATTTAAATTAGATATTTCTGTTTTCACTTTGTCATTATGGGCTATTGTGTGTAGATGGGTGAGACATTTAATCCATTTTGAATTGTAACACAACAAAATGTGGAATAAGTCAAGGAGTATGAATATTTTCTAAAGGCAATTTTTCGGGGTAAATACAGGCAAATATATTATCAAAACGTCATGCCAGGGTAAGCCTACACGAAACACAGCCCTTATTTGAAGTGTCTCTAAAATCCCCTATGGGAAAATGTAATGATGGAAAAACGATTGGAAATATTTCCGTGTTTGACCACTAGGTTTTATGGGTATTATGGCTCATACTGTGGTACTCTATTGAATGTTGAGATTCCCGCAATGTCAATTGCAAGGAGTGGCAAGGAGTGGAATGTTAGCTAAAGAGACTGGCACTCAAACTATGTACTCCCTGCATAGTTGTTGAAAACAAACAGGGTGACCACTTTTCATTGGTGAATAAGGGTGACATCACAGTACAGAATAGATCCACATCCACTGACTCACTCGGTGTTGCCTGAAGAGTTTTCTCTACTCCAATACAGGGGCGGTGTGTTCATTAGGGCGATATGGGCGACGCACTGCCAAACGGGAAAAGGAAAGGATTTTTTTTCTAATCAATTATATCACGGCAACAGTAGTTATTAGTGTTGTAATCTAGACGTCTGATCTGCCACTAAATGTCCAATCAGGCTAAAGTCGTGCTTCAAATGGCCCCGCTCGTTTTGGGGCGATTTCAGTCAGGTTGAAAATCGCCCAGAAATGTCTCATAGCCTCTCATGTAAAATCATTTTTTTTTCAAATATCAGAGCTTTCAATACAATCTCTATGGGTTCCGGGAGGGCTTGCACTTACGCGCTTTCGTCATACGTAACATAACTAAGAAAAGAGCGGGTAGCAGCGTCAATCAAGATGGCTAGCGTTCAGTGCTACTCGATTGTCTCTTTGAAAGAAGTTCGTTTTTGTTTTGCGGAGTGTTTGAGTTAGCTTTGCGAGGCAAAGATGAAACGGAGGGCTCCACCAACCCTGGTATTTTTCTTGGACTTGTCAACTTTGTGGCACAATTAGATGAGGTGTTTGATGACCATCTTAAAAATGCTAAAGTTTTCAAGGGCACATCAAAGACCATTCAAAACGAGCTACTGGAGTGTATGCTAGCGGTCATGAGGGAACATATTGTGGAGGAGGTGAAGTCGGCGAACTTCGTAGCTATCCAAGCTGACGAGACCACGGACGTTTCTACACAGACACAGCTGGTGCTTGTGCTGAGGTACATAGATAGCAACCACAAAGTGCAGGAGCGCTTTTTTGAGTTCCTTCCCATCTCGGAATCAACTTCAGTCTCAATCGCCAGTGTGCTTTTGGAGAGACTGAACGGTCTTTTTGCCGACGACGAGAAAGTCAAACTCATTGCGCAAGCTTACGATGGAGCCAGTGTGATGAGGGGAGAGAAGGCTGGTGTGCAGCAAAAGGTGTGTGAGTATTTCAAGAATGCCCATTACGTGCATTGCTATGCGCATCAGCTGAATTTGATCATGCAGCAAGCTAGAACAGTTTCAGTACAAGTAATGTAGCCTCTCTCTCTCTTTGTCCCTCCCTGTCTGTCTCTTTAACACACACACGCCCAAATCAGTTCACAGTTGATGTTGTTTAAAATGGTTATTTTTCATTTTAAAAAAAGTAAAAAAATAAAATAAATCTGTTCATGTTCATTTTTACAAATCTATACAATTGGCCAGAATATGGTTGTTCATATTTACAAATCTATACAATTGGCCAGAATATGGTTGTTCATTTTTACAAAGCCATACAGATAGCTGTGTTTACCTTTTCTATAAATTATTTTCAAATTCTGTTTTCAGGCAAAATGTCTATCACTGTTCATTTTCACAAATCTATACAAGAGGGCAGAATATGGAAGTCTATAAACATTTCTTATTACCAATAACTTGCATCAATGTTTTCAGTAGCCTCTATCAAAAGCTCCTGCTTGCTTGTTGTGAATTATGCTCAGGTGCACATATTTCCAATTCAACCATGAGGCCTTTTTGAAGCAAGTAATGTGTATATCAGTATTGACTTATATGCTGCCCCTGTCTTCATGTTGTTGCTGGACATATCTTTTTTTAAATGTGTGTAGGTCACCTAAATCATCAGAAAAATTGCCCCCCCTGACAATTTTTTCAGGAGCCGCCACTGCTCCAATATCTAGACAAGCAGTACTTCCTATAAATATGTTTGGGGCTGTTTTTACATTACCAGTCTTAGACTGCTCCGGAGTACTGGTGGTTGTCTTGACAGGATTCAGAGTTGTTCCATCTGAAAAACATTAATTAAAGTGTCTTGACTTTGATATATACATTTTTTTTTATAACCCAGTCTCAAGCATGAGGGACCAGCACTGACCCAACATTTGGGAACCAGCTTTACAGGAGCAGTATTCATTTTATTTATCCAGATGGCACATGGAAGATGTACTATATCTGAGTTTTTTTAACCTGCCAAAACATGCAATAAGGCACTAAAGTAAAACTGCAAAAAATGTGGCAAAGAAATTCACTTTATGTCCTTAATACAACGTGTTATGTTTGGGGCAAATTCAACACAACACTTCACTGAGTACCACTCTTCATATTTTCAAGAATAGTGGTGGCTGCATCATGTTATTGGTATGCTTGTCATCAGCAAAGACTACGGAGTTTTGGGGGGAAAAAAGAAGCGGAATAGAGCTAAGCACAAGCAAAATCCTAGAGGAAAACCTGGTTCAGTCTGCTTTCCAACAGACACTGGGAAATACATTCACCCTTCAACAGGACAATAGCCTAGAACACAAGGCCAAATATATACTGGAGTTGCTTACCAAGACAACATTGAATATTCCTTAGTGGCCTAGTTACAGTTTTGACTTAAATCGGCTTGAAAATCTATGGCAAGACTTGAAAATGGCAGTCTAGCAATGATCAACAACTTGACAGAGGTTGAAGAATTAAAAAAAGAATAATATGCAAATATTGTACAATCCAGGTGTGCAAAGCTCTTAGAGACTTACCCAGAAATACTCACAGCTGTAATCGCTGCCCAATGTGATTCTAACATGTATTGAATCAGGAGTGTGAATACTTATTTAAATTAGATATTTCTGTTTTCACTTTGTCATTATGGGCTATTGTGTGTAGATGGGTGAGACATTTAATCCATTTTGAATTGTAACACAACAAAATGTGGAATAAGTCAAGGAGTATGAATATTTTCTAAAGGCAATTTTTTGGGGGTAAATACAGGCAAATATATTATCAAAACGTCATGCCAGGGTAAGCCTACACGAAACACAGCCCTTATTTGAAGTGTCTCTAAAATCCCCTATGGGAGAATGTAATGATGGAAAAACGATTGGAACCATTTCCGTGTTTGACCACTAGGTTTTATGGGTATTATGGCTCATACTGTGGTACTCTATTGAATGTTGAGATTCCCGCAATGGCAATTGCAAGGAGTGGCAAGGAGTGGAATGTTAGCTAAAGAGACTGGCACTCAAACTATGTACTCCCCTGCATAGTTGTTGAAAACAAACAGGGTGACCACTTTTCATTGGTGAATAAGGGTGACATCACAGTACAGAATAGATGCACATCCACTGACTCACTCGGTGTTGCCTGAAGAGTTTTCTCTACTCCAATATCTAGACAAGCAGTACTTCCTATAAATATGTTTGGGGCTGTTTTTACATTACCAGTCTTAGACTGCTCCGGAGTACTGGTGGTTGTCTTGACAGGATTCAGAGTTGTTCCACCTGAAAAACATTAATTAAAGTGTCTTGACTTTGATATATACATTTTTTTTTATAACCCAGTCTCAAGCATGAGGGACCAGCACTGACCCAACATTTGGGAACCAGCTTTAAAGGAGCAGTATTCATTTTATTTATCCAGATGGCACATGGAAGATGTACTATATCTGAGTTTTTTTAACCTGCCAAAACATGCAATAAGGCACTAAAATAAAACTGCAAAAAATGTGGCAAAGAAATTCACTTTATGTCCTTAATACAACGTGTTATGTTTGGGGCAAATTCAACACAACACTTCACTGAGTACCACTCTTCATATTTTCAAGAATAGTGGTGGCTGCATCATGTTATTGGTATGCTTGTCATCAGCAAAGACTACGGAGTTTTGGGGGGAAAAAAGAAGCGGAATAGAGCTAAGCACAAGCAAAATCCTAGAGGAAAACCTGGTTCAGTCTGCTTTCCAACAGACACTGGGAAATACATTCACCCTTCAACAGGACAATAGCCTAGAACACAAGGCCAAATATATACTGGAGTTGCTTACCAAGACAACATTGAATATTCCTTAGTGGCCTAGTTACAGTTTTGACTTAAATCGGCTTGAAAATCTATGGCAAGACTTGAAAATGGCAGTCTAGCAATGATCAACAACTTGACAGAGGTTGAAGAATTAAAAAAAGAATAATATGCAAATATTGTACAATCCAGGTGTGCAAAGCTCTTAGAGACTTACCCAGAAATACTCACAGCTGTAATCGCTGCCCAATGTGATTCTAACATGTATTGAATCAGGAGTGTGAATACTTATTTAAATTAGATATTTCTGTTTTCACTTTGTCATTATGGGCTATTGTGTGTAGATGGGTGAGACATTTAATCCATTTTGAATTGTAACACAACAAAATGTGGAATAAGTCAAGGAGTATGAATATTTTCTAAAGGCAATTTTTCGGGGTAAATACAGGCAAATATATTATCAAAACGTCATGCCAGGGTAAGCCTACACGAAACACAGCCCTTATTTGAAGTGTCTCTAAAATCCCTCATGGGAAAATGTAATGATGGAAAAACGATTGGAAATATTTCCGTGTTTGACCACTAGGTTTTATGGGTATTATGGCTCATACTGTGGTACTCTATTGAATGTTGAGATTCCCCGCAATGGCAATTGCAAGGAGTGGCAAGGAGTGGAATGTTAGCTAAAGAGACTGGCACTCAAACTATGTACTCCCTGCATAGTTGTTGAAAACAAACAGGGTGACCACTTTTCATTGGTGAATAAGGGTGACATCACAGTACAGAATAGATCCACATCCACTGACTCACTCGGTGTTGCCTGTAGAGTTTTCTCTACTCCAATATCTAGACAAGCAGTACTTCCTATAAATATGTTTGGGGCTGTTTTTACATTACCAGTCTTAGACTGCTCCTGAGTACTGGTGGTTGTCTTGACAGGATTCAGAGTTGGTCCATCTGAAAAACATTAATTCAAGTATCTTGACTTTGATAGATACATTTTTTATAACCCAGTCTCAAGCATGAGGGACCAGCACTGACCCAACATTTGGGAAACAGCTTTACAGGAGCAGTATTCATTGTATTTATCCAGATGGCACATGGAATATGTACTATATTTGAGTTTTTTTTTAACCTGAGAGCTTGAAGGTGAAATCACCACCATCTTCAGTGCCCTTGTCTTTAATATGTAGTTCAGTAGGAGAAGAACATCCTCTTTTAGTTTAACTCTTCATCATCAGACACATGCTTGTTCACTAATCACCAAAATCAAGAGAAAGGATCAGGTTTGATATCACTTTAATGTCATTAAAGTTTAGCTTTGGCAAGGGGACGTCAGCGTTACCTAGACAAGCAGAAATTCACATGGGTAGAGAGAAGTGTGAAGTGCACCACAGCAAATTTAAAATAAAAAACATGAAAGTTAGGCTGCATATACAAATACTGTATATGCTCTGCGTATTGACCAAGGTAATACAGCTGACTTTGGCCCAATGCTGTACCTCCCAAACCATCTACTATACAACTGAGAATGGAAATAGTAGCAAATACAATACCAGCAGGGTGCCCACTTTTCATTGGTGAATAAGGGTGACATCACAGTACAGAATGAATCCACATCCACTGACTCACTCTATGTTGCCTGTAGAGTTTTCTCTACTGCAATCTGCTAAATCTTTCTCCAATCTCTAGAGCACTAGACAAGCAGTACTTTCTATAAATATGTTTGGGGCTGTTTTTACATTACAAGTCTAACTTAGACTGTTGCATAGTACTGGTGGTTGTCTTGACATGAATCAGAGTTGTTCTATCAGAACTGTCTGGAAAAACATGAATTCAAGTGTCTTGACTTTGGTAGAGCAAAAGTTTCAAGCCATTGGGACAAACCCTGACCCAGCATTTAAGACTGCTTTACAGGGACAGGACCCATTTCTACGGAACCAGATGGCACATGGAAGATGTACTGCATATGCATATGTCATACAGATGATCTACAGATGAACACCACTAATGATCTGTGAGTTACACTTTCCATCAAAGGTGAGCAGAGAACACCTTAACGCCACTGTTCCATCAGTCTTTAGATCTGTCACTGGTGTTGACGAGGATACTGAAAAAGAAGACTAGTATGTACAGTATGTAATGAGTATCTGGGTGTACTCACTGAGTTGGAACAGTAATACTCACCAGTTAGAACAGACAGATGAACAGGAGCATCACCTCCATGTTGTGGTTCACCCTCTCTAAGGTACTGTCTACAGGTGTAGACTCCAGCATCCTCAGCTCTGACATTACTAACATGTAGAGAACAGTCAGACCCTAAACTCAGTCTGTCTGCTCTGTTGTTTTGTTCTTCCTTTTTCACCCTCCCCAGGCCAACTTCTTCAATAGTAACATAAGATCCATCTCTGTTATAGATCCATATAGTTGAGGAGCAGTTTGGATAAACCACATTGGTACACGGCAGACTGACATCACCTCCCACAATGGAGTACAGAGGAAGAGTGTTTCCACTGACACCTGACAAGAGAATGGCATCAGATGATTATTCACTGGTAATACAGATTACATTATATTTCATAGGTATTCTTATTGATATTCTTCACAGGTGTACTGAATAATAATAAAGTAATTATATATACAATAGTGAAGATAAAAGTAGACAGAAAAACAACAGAAATGTAAACATAACTTCAGCATATATTTTTTTTCCCGTGTTGAATGTGAGTGATGGTCTCTTAATAAATAGTATTGTTATTCTCTTTCTCCTCTGTCTTACCTGTTAGCAGGTACAAAACAGTCACAAGCAGTCCCAAAAACGAATGATAGACATCAGCCATTGTCCTCTCTCTCTCTCTCTCTCTCTCTTTCTCTCCTCTATCAGAGTGTCTCAGGACCATACGTTTCTCACCATACAGCAGCATCTCTATTCACCATTATAGCATCACTTCCTCAAAGAGGTCATGGTTTTTTCTGTAATGGAACAAGTATTAAAACGGAAAGCATTTCTGACACCTTGGTAAGAATGGTCCAGCTCACCAGCAGCTGAAGGCCTTATTCACATGTACTGTATGAGAGTGTGGAGTGATGATGTAGTGATGTAGGGAATTTGCCTTAATATGGTCATATTCACTTGATTGGTTAATCATAATTGGTACACCTCCGTTCCTCTAATTCTGTGTACATGCTGCCTTTCTTTAAATTGTTTACAGGATGGAAATAAGTCAAGTGACATAGTCAACATGTCAACATGACATATCAGTGGAATCAAGTCTCTTGTCTCTCCAAGGACTTGGAAGGCATTCAGAGACGCTGCTGCTGCATCATTGGCACTTCCTACAACTCACTCCCAAGACCTTCAAAGCGGTCCTGTCCAATCACACAAGTCCTCTGAACAAGTTTCTAACCCCTACACAGAGACAGTATGATCTGAGGAGATCAATGCAACAAGCTGCACTACCAGACACCAAAAATCATTATTGACAAGAGCTCTATTTATTGATTTGATGGTGTGTCTATTTGTTGTGTGTGACTTTTGATGATCTACTGTCCATATATTAATGCAGATTATATATTTGTACCTGTTTGTGTATGACATCAAATTTGATGTAGGTTTCTGCCTATGTACCAATATGTTCAAATAACCTAAACCTATCAAGAGATGAACTGGGCATCCAATCACCTTCCTGTAATAGTATTGGGGATTTTTCAGTAGACTATAAGTTGAACTATATGTTAACATAGTTAGATCTTTTCAGAATCAGTAGACTATAAGTTAAACTATGTTTTAAGCATAGTTATATATTTTCGGACGGTGAGTTAAACATAGTTAATCACAACATGACATGTGACAGGCTTTGAGACTAGGTGGTGCAGAAGGAAGAGGCCTGGAACAGAGCCAGTGTTAAACATAGTTAAATATTTTCAGACTATAAGTTAAACATGGTTAATCACAGCATGACAGGCATTAGGACTAAGTGGTACAGAGGGGAGAGGCCTGGAACAGAGCCAGGAAATGGACCTGGGAATGGGCCTGGAAATGGGCCTGCTATGTGTGAGAGCTGCCTGCTATGTGTGGGAATGGTACTGCTATGTGTGGGAACTGTATATGTTTGGGAATTGATTGTGGCTCAGAAAATGGACCTGCCATGTTTAAGCCATGTTTAAGTATCGATTGATATGTTTGGGAATCAGTTGAGGGGTCAGTACAGCGCCGGGAAATGGCTCTGTTATTTTTACATGACAGGGCTTGGTCCCACCACTATTGTTTTTCAGAAACTGAATACATAGAAGGAAGAGAAGTCAGATTTCACCACAATTATAAAATAAGGAAGTGGGTGGAGTGGTCAAGAGGTGAAAATTGGAAACAGTGGTGGAGGAACTATCAGGGAGGGATTAAGCTAAAATGTGTGTAAAATGAATAAGGATGTAAATGTATATAAACTGAGAGCTGAGAGGTGGAAAGTTAGTTGCAGACCAGCTCGGCTCTATTGCTTGTGTAATAAAGTCTATCTTGATTCTACAAAAACTCTAGAAGTACTTTGTTTTTTTAATAAGTATAAGGACAATTTTCTACATCAATAGCAGGGTATATTGCTCATACCAGCTTATAGAAGCAACACGTTTAACTGTGTTTGTAGCGAAAATGTCAAAAAATGAAAGATTTGAGAATTGTTATGTGTTTACAAACTAAATATGCAAAACATTTCCTCTAAAGGCTGATATCCCACCTTGGTAATTGAGGGAATGTAAATTGTTAGAGAGGTGAATGTAACTGCAATCAATGATGTAGATATACACAGAAGAATGAATAAATATGTCTATGTCTGCAACTTGTCCTTCTCTCAGTGGTTCTTTCAGCTCAGACCACTTCTGTTTTTCTGAGGCTGAACAGAGAGAGAGAGAAAAATAGATCATGAGTTGTCTTTTAATTTTACCACAGCATCTTATCTCACTCTAAACTAACATAGCTAGTCATTTCACACCTTAAAAAGATTGAGAAGAGTTTGCATTTCGCAACAACAATATATAAAGATACAGTGGGAACTGTAGCCTATACTGTGACTATGGGAACTGAGACAAAGACACTGTTATTGGCTGTGGGGTTGTGTGAATGTTAGTCTTGTGTGGACATCCTTCCAAATCTCATCTTGTTGACTTTTGTGGATTGGTGGGTGTATAACTTGAACGTCCAGCAACCCAAAGGTTGTGTGTTCAAATCTCATCGTGGAGAACTTGAGCTAATTAGCAACTTTGCAACTACTTGCTACTTTGCAAGTACTTAGCATGTTAGCTAACCCTTCCCCTAACCTTAACCCTTTAACCTTAACCCCTAACCCTAACCTCTAGCTAGCATTAGCCAGCTAGCTAACGTTAGTGTTAGCCATTTAGCCACCTAGCTAACATTAGCCACAACAAATTGGAATTCGTAACATATCATACGTTTTGCAAAT
This sequence comes from Coregonus clupeaformis, assembly GCF_020615455.1. Taxonomy (NCBI): domain Eukaryota; kingdom Metazoa; phylum Chordata; class Actinopteri; order Salmoniformes; family Salmonidae; genus Coregonus; species Coregonus clupeaformis. The sequence goes on along the minus strand of NC_059224.1, from coordinate 11,642,324 downwards.
TCATAACATATTGTACGTTTTGCAAATTCGTAACATATTATACGAAGTGCAATTTGTAACGTATTGTACGTAAATCTGAGACACACCATTTATTAAGAAATGTTACGTTCCGTATGGTATGCATTCATTTGTGGATGTTCATCATCCATTTCGTATGATACTGTAGCTTCTTACTTTCTCCTGTTCTTCTTATTTCTTATTTTTATTTCTCATGTGTTTTTGTTCTACCGTTGTTATTTTTTAGTACAACATTGATATTGATCACTACATTGTTGGGTTTATAGCTTTCAAGAAATGTATTTGACTGTGCTAGTGCACATGACATTAAAACTTTAAACTTTAAACTGTACTGTATGTGTCTGATAATGACTTATTGAAAAAAAACTAAAAAGTATGTTCTACTCCTTGTGAATTAGATACTGAAAACACAGGCACTTATAATTAGTATGATTATGATGATGGTGAAGTCATCTCCACGGTCCCAGGTAAAAAACATTCCCATCTGTATGATGTGTGCAGATCACAGGAGTTTGGTGGCACCTTAATTATGGAGGATGGGCTAAAGGTAAATACTGGAGTGGAATTGGTGGAATGGTATCAGATACATCAAACACATGGTTTCCATGTGTTTAATGTCATTCCATTTGCTACATTCCAGCCATTATTATGAGCCGTTCTCCCCTCAGCAGCCTCCTGTGGTGCAGATATAGTACATCTTCCATGTGCCATCTGGATGAATAGAAATTAGTACTGATCCTGTAAAGCAGTGTTTCTTAAATGTTGGATCTGTTTCTGTGTGGGATATCAATGTTGAATTGGTAGAGAAGAGAGTACCCATACTTTGATTCCTGTCAGGCATCAGGGCCCCACAGAACACCCACAGAACACCCATTTTTTCCTGTTCATTAAAGGGGCAATCTGCAGTTGCTACATCAATTGATTTACTTACAAATTAATGATATGTACCCATTCTTTCTTAAAGAATATAACTTATAAATGCCTCATGAGCTTAGTTCAACTGTCGTACCCCATCAAAACCCATAATATAGGCTTTCTTTTACTCTGATGTTTGTAAACAAAGTACATGTAAACAAACACCACATGGCCGGCAGGGGATGTAGCTCAGTTGGTAGAGCATGGCGTTTGCAACGCCAGGGTTGTGGGTTCGATAAAAAAATAATGTATGCACTAACTGTAAGTCGCTCTGGATAAGAGCGTCTGCTAAATGACTAAAATGTAAATGTAAATAGCCTCAAAACATGGTTAAAGGCCCAGTGCAGTCAATAAGTATAAGGTTGTAATAATAGTGTGAAATTGTGAAAATGATCATAATGCCCTTTTAGTGTAAGAGCTGTTTGAAAAGACTGCCTGAAATTTCAGCCTGTTTTGGTGGGATGGAGTTTTGGCCTGTCTGGTGACATCACAAGGCAGTAATTAGTTAATAGACTAATAAGAGAGAAAGTTCCAAACCTCTCTGTCTATAGTAACCCTTTTTCAGCTCTCTTTATTGAACCATTTTCCAATGTGACCATCAGGCCCAAACCTTGCTTCTTCTCTGATGCCAAATATCACTCATCCATGTGCACTTGGTAAGATGTTATAACATATTATATAACCTTATTCACATTATTTGGATGGCCTACTATAAATAACCAAAGTTGTCTTTCACAAATGTAAATGCTAGGGATTGGTGTTCCTGAGGCGACGTTTTTCCTCAGCTCCAGAACACTAACCTCGTCCTCAGGCTAAATTTCTAGCCGGCTGGTGGACTAGATTAACAGAACAGAATTCTACTTTTAGTGCAGGGATCTACTGCAGGGATCATCAACTAGATTCAGCAACGGGCCAATTGTTGTGTATGATACGTTTTCTTTTCGTTTTTTCTGTCTATTGTGAATGAAGTCAGCATGGAGAAATTCCTTAATAAATCTTTCTTTGCCTAATCAGACTTAAAAGGAGCACAATGCTTTTTCTAAACATTTTAATATATTTCTGAAACTGTTTTTAAATAACCAAATACAAATACTATATTTCAAACTCATTGTCCGTTACAGGTGTGTTTGTTCTGTACACTTCGACAATGAATGGTAAAGCATGAATGCATTGACCTTATTTAATTTCTTACAAGCTAGTCAGCAGCACTTTCTTGTTCTTCCCATTGACATTGCAAATAAAAGGACTGTAGCCTACAGCTTCTTTCGAAATGACGTCACATACTCACTTTATCACTTTTACTTGCAGCTGAGTTTCTCTCCTGGTGTGGTGGCGCGTGCCTGTAAGGTTGAGGTTGGCGGATCGAGTGAGCTGAACAGTTCTGGGCTATAGTGCACTATGTTGAACGGGTGTCCACACTAAATTCGGTATCGATATGGTGCTCCTGGGGGAGTCCGGGACCACCAGGTCATCTAAGGATGGGTGCACTGGCCCAGGTCGGAAACGAAGCAGGCCAACGCCCCCGTGCCCTCCAGTAGTGGGATAGTGCCTGTGAATAGACGCTGCAGTGCAGACTTGGCAAGACATCGCAATCCTTTCTTCATTTATTTTTATTTGTTAAACAAAACTGCTTCACGGTGGGAATTGCCTCTACAAAATGTTGTTTAGCAGATCATTAGCAGGTTACCAAAGACAATTGAGAATTATACTGACTCCTACTGACAAAATTAGGAAATAATATAATGCTGCAGGGCCCGTTGAGAGCAAAATATTCTTGCAAAAAGACACTTGTGTTCATGATTTAACACAGGATCATCATTTATAGCCATTTGTTGCCAGGCGATGATGTTGTAATGAAACCTCAAATGTCTTAATGAAATTGGTTATCATTTTCCCAGGAATTTAGATTTTAAACCATATGGGACCATATGAAATATGTAAATCAGAGTTCTTGAGCAGTCTAAAGGATGGATGGTAAGTAAGATTTTGTGGTTTATATTCCAGACTACTTTTTCTGAAATATCGAAACCTTTATTATAAATGGTTGAGATATTACTCTTTTTTTTCCGTTTTCATTTATAATCATATATATATATAGATATATATTACAAATGTTTTATATTCATCAAACGTAATTTATTTGTAAAAACGTTGAGTAGCTTCCTTCCTTCATTCATGTCTTGTAATGTATTTTGTATTGTCTTCTGCATTATCTTATTAGTGCTGAGCAATTAGTGCTTTTTAACATTGGTTCGATAATAAAAAAATAATCACTGTGTTCGATTTTGGTTTAAATTTTTTGGTTTGAATGCTGTAACAACACACAATAAAACAATTAATAAAAGTCCCATGATGGTAGTGACTGCCCATTACTACTTCTCACTTTATAACCATAATTTATTCACATTACTTTTCTTTCATAAAATATTTCAGTTGTTGTGTGTTTCATTTGATGACTTTATTATTTCATTCCAAATCATCATCTCATCTCTATAGAGCTGCTGCCTATGCTGTCTGACAAAATCACTATTTTGTAGTTCTTCAAAGTAAATAAGGCATACTTTTATGACTGCTGAATACCAACGGAAAATCACTTAGATCATGTATTTTCAGGTAGAGATCCTTTGCAAAGCAGCAGTTGCCTCTCTATATCCCCTGACCATAGCATATTCTTGTCTCTTCTGTAGCAGGCGTAAAATAAACACAGACCGTACAAGTAGATGCGCAATGGATTTTGGTCATTGTAGTTAATTACCACGTTTTATGCGCTACATTATGTATAATATTGTCCTGTTGGAAACTACAACTCCCTTCTACATCGCACAGTTCAGGCTGGATCTGATTTATCTCTAGAGATACTGTGCATGTGCGCAAACTGAACTAAATAATTGGATGTCGGTCAATTACTTGTTTAAAATTTAAAAAATAACGACATTTTGTTTAATTGCTCAGTACTATCTCTTATAAAATACAGAATCATCAAGAAAAATGGAGTGGGGACATTTGCAGTTGTTGTAAAGACCAGATGTAAAAAGGATGGAAAGTACTATGCCTGTAAGACATTAAAGCAGTCTCAAGAAAGGTAATGTCACTCACAGACCAGCAGAGATGTGCACCTTGTTATACAGACATATTGAGGGTCTTACACACAACTTTATTTTACATAAAACAATTCTACATTTACAGATGTACATGTTTGTGTAGATGGTTGTTAGTGACTGTGCTGTGGTGTGTTGTGTTGTGTTGTGTTGTGGTTCAGCTCTGGGCATGTCTGTAACCTAAGGGAGTTCCAGGCCATGAGGAGACTGAGTTCTCATCCCAACATCCTACAGCTACATGAGATCATCATGTGAGGAACACTACAGTGTGTGTTTGTTTCTCTTGTCCAAATCAAGGCATATCTGTGCTCCTCACAAGATTATAATTTCTTTCCTATTCGCATACTTAATTTCTTCTTCTGTCTGATGGTGTCCTGTCAGTGATGAGAACAGAGGCTCAGTGTCTCTGATACAGTGCATTCGGAAAAGTGTTCAGACCCCCTTCCTTTTTCAACATTTTGTTATGTTACAGCCTTATTCTAAAATGGATTAAATAATAGTTTTCCCTCATCAATCTACACACAATACCCCATAATGACAAAGCGAAAACAGGTTTTTAGAAATGTTTGCAAATGTATTAAACATAAAAAACAGAAATACCTTATATACATAAGTATTCAGACCCTTTGCTATGAGACTCGAAATTGAGCCCAGGTGCATCCTTTTCCATTGACCATCCTTGAGACGTTTCTACAACTTGATTGGAGTCCACCTTTGGTAAATTCAATTGATTGGACATGATTTGGAAAGGAACACACCTGTCTATATAAGGTCACAGTTGACAGTGCATGTCAGAGCAAAAACCAAGCCATGAGGTTGAAGGAATTGTCCGTAGAGCTCAGAGACATGATTGTGTCGAAGCACAGATCAGGGGAAGGGTACCAAAACATTTCTGCATCATTGAAGGTCGCCAAGAACACAGTGGCCTCCATCATTCTTAAATGGAAGAAGTTTGGAACCACTAAGACTCTTCCTAGGGCTGGCTGCCTGGCCAAACTGAGCAATCGGGGGAGAAGGGCCTTGGTCAGGGAGGTGACCAAGAACCCGATGGTCACTATGACAGAGCTCCAGAGTTCCTCTGTGGAGATGGGAGAACCTTTCAGAAGGACAACCATCTCTGCAGCACTCCACCAATCAGGCCTTTATGGTAGAGTGGCCAGACAGAAGCCACTCCTCAGTAAAAGGCACATGACAGCCCTCTTGGAGTTTGCCAAAAGGCACCTAAAGGACATTCAGACCATGAGATACAAGATTCTCTGATCTGATGAAACCAAGATTGAACTCTTTGGCCTGAATGCCAAGCGTCACATCTGGAGGAAACCTGGCACCATCCCTACGGTGAAGCATGGTGGTGGCAGTATCATGCAGTGGGGATGTTTTTCAGTGGCAGAGACTGGGAGACTAGTCAGGATCGAGGGAAAGAAGAATGGAGCAGAGTACAGAGAGATCCTTGATGAAAACCTGCTCCAGAGCGCTCAGGAACCTCAGACTGGGGCGAACGTTCACCTTCCAACAGGACAACGACCCTAAGCACACAGCCAAGACAACGCAGGAGTGGCTTCCGGACAAGTCTCTGAATGTCCTTGAGTGGCCCAGCCAGAGCCTGGACTTGAATGGGAGGAACTCCCCAAATACAGGTGTGCCAAGTTTGTAGCGTCATACACAAGAAGACTCGAGGCTGTAATCACTGCCAAAGGTGCTTCAACAAAGTACTGAGTAAAGGGTCTGAATACTTATGTAAATGTGATATCAGTTGGGGGGGTTTTTGCACAAAAAAATAACTGTTATTGCTTTGTCATTATGGGGTATTGTGTGTAGATTGATGAGGGGGAAAAAACAACAACGTAACAAAATGTGGAAAGAGTCAAGGGGTCTGAATACTTGTGAGCTGATGGAGTTTAACATCTATGAGCTGATTAAAGGTCAGTGAAGGTTTATGTAGTCTAAGTCTACTGTTAGTGTATGGCTGCATTTCATTCCAAAACATTGTTCCCTTCTTTCTTCCCTCATTCACTCCCCTTCATAGATTTCAGACTGGTGGTCGTAAGCAGTTGTTCCATCTAGTTTCCCGTCATATTTCTTCCACATATCCAATCCTACCAGAGTTAAAGAGGGCAAAAGGAGGGAACATTCACATCTATCAGGAATGAAACACAGCCTTTACCTTTGCTGGAATCAGCAGTAAACTGGTGATTTTATCAGGGGTGACTGAGGTGTAAAAACTGTGCTTCATTTCTACCATAACCCCTGACCTCTGACCCAACAGTATCCCATGCCAGAGAACAGGATCCACAACTACATGTACCGGCTCTGCAAGTCTCTGGACCACATGCACAGGTAATCACAAGTAATCACAGATGAGCATAGGAGAACAGGCTCCTACTTGCGCGTGTGTCAAGGTCAAGGATAATTTCAGTTGATTTCTCTGACATGTAGATTCTCTCCCCACAGTCAAGGTCTCTTCCAGCAGGATGTCAAACCAGAGAACATTCTGATTAAGGTGAGACAGATTCCCATAGACATAGATCTTTTGAGTTTGGCAGAGAACTCCACTGAACCTTCCATGGTGGCACTAAGAACGCTATGACAAACACTCACAGTTACATTGTTACTATACTTTGTATTCAGTCACTGTTTTAGGAAAACGGGTCTTCATTATGTATTAATCAGGTAATAGTTTATTTTCCACTGTAGTACAGGTGTGTCTTTGAGAGCTATAGCCTCCAGGGTTGTGTCTTCAAGATCATAAGGAACCAAACTAATCACATTTTACGTACCAGTGAGTTTCACCACTAGGTGGTGCCATGTAACTAGTTAAAGGGAAGTGGGATCCTCTACTTGTCCCTAGTCCCTACTTGTTGGACACAGTGTAAGCCATATAAATAGAATGATTAAATGATCATTATAGTTCTGTGGTGTAACAATCCACCCTCTTGGTTTGACCTCTGTATGACCCCCCTCCTCCTCTTCCTGTCCCAGCAGTATTTTCAGAATATTATCCATCCATTTGATTAAGATTATGATTAATGCAGTGTGATGTGGAGACTCATGGACAGTGTGTGTGTGTGTATGTGTGTGTGTGTATGGGTGTTGTTCCATGGCAGGCTGGCAGCTCTGAGACGAGCCAGCAGGACCCTGGAGAGAGGAGAGCGAGAGGAGAGGAGAGGAGAGGAGAGGAGAGGAGAGGAGAGGAGAGGAGAGGAGAGGAGAGGAGAGGAGAGGAGAGGAGAGGAGAGGGGAGAGGGGAGAGATAGGAGAGAGGTGATAGAGAGGAGAGAGAGGGGAGAGAAGAGAGAAGAGAGAGAAGGCCTCCAACACACCAAGCATGGCAGATGACTGGTGACCCCTCACATACACACTGACAAGTCAACCCATGTGTGGCACTCATGTATGCTAATATAGCACTGTAGTACACTGTAGCCTACTGTACACTGACATCCCTACAGCCATTATACTTCACCTTCAACACCCTCTCTAACAGAGCCTGTCTACCTCGCTCTCCCAGCTCCAGATGGCCCTGTGCTATGCGGTGGAGTTACCCAGACTGAGTGTAGCTTTCCCCCCAGTACCTGGGGCCTATCCATACCCCACGCCCTCCTTCTGCACTGCCAGGACCCACCATGAACTCCTCCCTGCCATCGTATCCAGGACCTGCCGCTCACCGTAATGAAATAAAAACGTAGGCTCAATCTAGGGCTGTGACGGTCATGGAATTTTGGATGACGTTTATCGGTCAGCCAATTGTTTTATTAAAAAACTGACATTTTCTCCTCTCCTCCGCTCCCTACCTGATCTCAGAGCAAAATGAGTTATATTTTCCAGAAATCCATTTAGTATGATATGTTACTTTATGCTACTTGGCTTACCAATGTAATAGAGGTCGTACCAGGGCCGGCTCCAGGCATAAACTACATAAGCGGTCGCTTAGGGCCCCCGGCCGCTAGGGGGAGCCCGACCCAATAACAAAAAAATATATATATATATACACACTACCAGTCAAAAGTTTGGACACACCTACTAATTCAACGGTTTTTCTTTATGTATAATATTTTTTACATTGTAGAATAATAGTGAAGACATCAAAACTATGTAATAACACATATTGAATCATGTAGTAACCGAAAATGTGTTAAACAAATCCTAATATATTTTATATTTGAGATTCTTCAAATAGCCACCCTTTGCCTTGATGACAGCTTTGCACACTCTTGGCATTCTCTCAACCAGCTTCACCTGGAATGCTTTTCCAACAGTCTTGAAGGAGTTCCCACATATGCTTTGCACTTGTTGGCTGCTTTTCCTTCACTCTGCCGTCCGACTCATCCCAAACCATCTCAATTGGGTTGAGGTCGGGGAATTGTGGAGGCCAGGTCATTTGATGCAGCACTCCATAACTCTCCTTCTTGGTAAAATAGCCCTTACACAGCCTGGAGGTGTGTTGGGTCATTGTCCTGTGTGAAGTTGCTGGATATTAAATAATATTTTTAAAAAATATTGGCGGGAACTGGATCGCGCTGTCGTACATGTTCATCCAGAGCATCCCAAACATGCTCAATGGGTGACATGTCTGGTGAGTATGCAGGCCATGGAAGAACTGGGACATTTTCAGCTCCCAGGAATTGTGTACAGATCCTTGTGACATGGGGCTGTGCATTACCATGCTGAAACATGAGGTGATGGCGGCAGATGAATGGCACACGAGCAAAAAGTGTGACAACCAACCTCAGTCTCCCTTAAACGATTTGTGTGGGACTCCCATTACAACTGCTACTAGGTCTCCTGAGTGGCGCAGTGGTCTAAGGCACTGCATCGCAGTGCTAGCTGTGCCACTAGAGATCCTGGTTCGAATCCAGGTTCTGTCACAACCGGGAGACTTAGACAATTGGCCTAGCGTTGTCCAGGGTAGGGGAGGGAATGGCTGGCAGGGATGTAGCTCAGTTGATAGAGCATGGCATTTGCAACGCCAGGGTTGTGGGTTCGATTCCCACGGGGGACCAGTATGAAAAAATAAATAAATTACAAAAAAATATATGTATTCAGTAACTGTAAGTCGCTCTGGATAAGAGCGTCTGCTAAATGACTCAAATGTAAATGTACCACTAGAGAGTGCTATTCTGTCTGAAAAACCAGCAATTCCAGTTGGCCTTCTGATCTGTCAGACACTGCAGGATTTTTCAATGAACAGAAGAAAATAAAATATAAAAACTTGAACCATCATGGGGGTTAATGTGTTGTGAAAAGGGTTATGAAATTGAATGTCATGTAATATGTTGTATTGTATATGATGGCCTTAATGATGCTGGACCCCAGGAAGAGTAGCTGCTGCCTTGCCTTAATAAATACAAATAAGACAATGGGCCTCAGGATCTCGTCACGGTATCTCTGTGCATTCAAATTTCCATCGGTACAATGCAATTCTGTTCGTTGTCCGTAGCTTATGCCTGCCCATACCATAACCCCACCGACACCATGGGGCACTCTGTTCCCAACTTTGAAATTAACAAACCGCTCGCCCATACAACGCCATCTGCCCGGTACAGCTGAAATCGGGATTAATCCGTAAAGAGCACACTTCTCCAGCGTGCCAGTGGCCATCGTAGGTGAGCATTTGCCCACTGAAGTCGGTTACAACTCCGAACTGCAGTCAGGTCAAGACCCTGGTGAGGATGACGAGCACACAGATGAGCTTCCCTGAGATGTTTTCTGACAGTTTGTGCAGAAAGTCTTCGGTAGTGCAAACCCACAGTTTCATCACCCTTACGGGTGGCTGTTCTCAGACGATCCTGCAGGTGAAGAAGCCAGATGTGGATGTCCTGGGCTGGTGTGGTTACACGTGGTCTGTGTTTGTGAGGCCGGTTGGACGTACTGCCAAATTCACTAAAACGACATTGGAAGAGAAATGAACATTAAATGATCTGCCAACAGCTCTGGTGGACATTCCTCCAGTCAGCATGGCAATTGCACAGTACTTTAAAACTTGAGACATCTGTGGCATTGTGTTGTGTGACAAAACTGCACATTTTAGAGTGGCCTGATATTGTCCCCAGCACAAGGTGCACCAGTGTAATGATCATGCTGTTTAATCAGCTTCTTGATATGCCACACCTGTCAGGTGGATGGATTATCTTGACAAAGGAGAAATGTTCACTAACAGTGATGTAAACAAATTTGCGCACAAGATTTTATAGAAATAATCATTTTGTGCTTATGGAACATTTCTGTGATCTTTTTTTTCAGCTCATGAAAAATGGGACCAACACTTTACATGTTGTGTTTATATTTTGGTTCAGTGTACATGCAATTTTCCCGTGTTCCACCGCAAACTGTCATAAACAAATCTCACACGTATCTGACTCCGCAAGCTCCCAGCTACTATCTAATCGATGCAACGTTGACATTATCCCACCCCTGGTTAGCCACTATTGGCTTAAAAGCCAAACCTAACACAATATCAGCCAATTAATTTCCAGCAATATTGCCCTTGTCTGTCTGATTGGTGCGCACGTTTGTTTATCACCCCCTGTGTAGCCACTTGATGTGATAACCATCTTGTGGGTTGACAGAAATACTTTCCCCAAAACCTCCTCAATGAAATGTTAACTGCAAAGTAGGCTTACCTGAGTAAGTATGTCATCCATTATTTGTTATTTGCAAACTTTGCCAGGAAATGAGCAGCAGCAGTACAGAACCATGACTAGACCAGCACATTCCTCACTCGCTAGATGCACAATTAAAGGGCCAGATGCGCAAGTAAAAGGAAATTACACTCAAAAATTGAAATGTGTTAGTTTTCTTAAAGAACTAAAAACAATTGTCTTCTGATGAGATTTAAGCTTTGAAATGACTCCGAACATCCAATTTCATTGTTTCTCTATGAACAATTGTAATTTACCACTATTTTACCAGGTATATTGACATAAAGCATAGTGCTCTACTTTCTCTTGTACACCAAGAGTTGCAGGGGAGAGGAGAAGAGAGAAATGTGCCTATTTGAAAGCTAGAAAAAAGTGAGTAGCTCGCAATTTTTTTTGAAAGTAGCTCTCATGCTGCAAAAGGTTGGCGACCCCTTTTGTAAATTCTACAGTTCTACATTGTTTACACGTCCACCAGGCATCAACATTCTATTCTGATTTCTCTGCGACATCTTCCCAATATGCAAACGCTCTCCACACGAAATATTCCAAACACACGTACGTTAATTTGTACGTTCGTTAGTACGTTTGTTCGTTGGAATGATGCGGCTTGCCGTGAAGATCTGTCCTTTATTAAATGATTTGTGGGTGACTACATGTTTACTGTTGCCTTTTATCATCATGGTTAATGATACACCCAGAAGTCATACGAGAGAGAACATATTTACCAAGCTGTCACTAAGCTCTCTCTCTCACAAGACTGATTGGAGAGGTTGTGAGGAGGGCGCTGTTCTTTTTCTATCGCTTATTTCTTTCTTATTTCTAATTTCTAAAACATTGTTACTGTGCCCCACGATGACATGGGATTTTAACGAAACTTGGGTGAATGATGCCTCTTGCCATTGAACTCCGGCATGTAGAAAATTACACTGATAGGCCCAAGGGGGGCGCTATAATAATCAACTGGAATTCCAAACTTTGAATTTCAGGGCTGCATCATTCATGGGGGACAACATAATTACTGTTGCCTTGTTACCACATGGCTTGACCTAGCAACTCAGAAATAGTTTTTGAATCTAGCTCTCCCTTTCCTCTTTTTAACAAACATAATTGTTCATGTATACTCCCATAATTCAAACATAGAGAAAATACCAAGACATATTTTTTTTTACTTTCACCTATGAAAAACACATCAATTCCCCTCACCTCAATGTTTTGTCATGCTGACATGAATTGACTAGGTGGATGAGTTCTTTCAAAGAATTCACACATTTTAATCTTAACCCCCTAGGCCGATGTCCGCGCCCCCGCGGAAATCTAAATAGCAAAATAAAAAAATCCCCATAAAAGTCTGTCCGTTTAATCTAGAGATATATGCGTCTCAATCCATTGCGTCCGCCTGTGTAACACTACTGCATCTGTGTTGTTTGTCAGACCATGAGACATCCTGAAAATCAGTCTTCTCACAGAATCGTCTGTAGCGTACAAACTATTATGACCCTTCTTTGGAAAGATGATAATCTCATGAACATGATGGTGTTCTCCATTTTACTCTACGACCCCCACAGTGTCTTGGGACTTGTCTGAAGTCGGTACAGTTTGCCAACTTCTATCTGTAGCGTCCGAACAGTTGGGGCTGCACACTAATCTGACCCCTCTGTGGGAGGGTGAGACTCTCACGAACACGTACAGGTTTTGCTCTAGGACACCCACAGGCCTCGTCTGAAGGTCCCCCGGTACTAGATGAAAAAATTAATGGAAGTATTAATGGAGACTGTTTAGTGCCAAAAGTAAGGGGTTAAATGTAAATAAATAAAAAACTAACGTTTCTTGATCTTTCTTATATCTCTCAGATATAGGACAGACACTTCAGAACAAACTTAGTTTTGATTTTTTTTTGGGGGGGGACTATCTATTGTTCCATGTAGTGAATCTGTTATTCAATGTTTTTGAATGGGCTAATATTTATATATAGGTTTTTTATACTTCAAGGGGTCTTAAAATTCTAAATCAAATAGAAAAATTGTCCTTGGTATGACCTTCTTTAAACAATTCCATATTGCTTTGTAGAACCGGAGCAAGGAACGATTTTCTGTGCAAAATTTCAAAATGACATCAGTTTGACTGGTTGTAAGAAAATAGAAAGCTGTGAATATGACCCAACAGGTTTCTGATAATATTTCAGTTCAGCTTGGATGCATATTTTATGTGGTTGAAATACTATCAGCTTTTATGATGCTGATAAAGATAGCACCTCTACAGATGGTATCTAACTGAGCATTGCATTCTCTCAAGATGCTGAAATAAATAAATATTTCTCCACTCCTGTCCCGAGACAAAAAAAATCAGACATTTGGTGTATATTTACTGCAATAAATGCTTAATTCTGTAGGAGTTCATATTTTTAATTTAACCTTTATTTTATCCGGGAATCATACTGAAACCAAGGTCTCTTTTACAGATGAGCCCTGAATTAAACAAATTACAGAACATACACACATCATAACATAAATACAAAATGCAAGCAGAAAGAAAGAAACATACGGTCATAAAAAACAAACACATTCATCAGTAATAACATCCTCAAACAGCTTTCTGATTTGCCCTAGAGGACCCAGAACATCAAATTTAAGAACATTTTGAAGATTGTTCCACAAATAAGGTACAAGAAAGATAAATCAGCTTTTAGTTGACTCAGTAGAGACCAAAGGGATTTCCAGAGTTAGCCATCCCTGATACCGGGTGTGGTTATTCGTATGTCTAAAGTTTAGTAATGATGGTCGGTACTGTGGGTCTTTTTGTAAAAGGGCTTTATAAATGAAAACATAGCAATGTATCAACCTCCGTGACATCAAAGAGGGCCAACCAACTTTCTAGTAGAGAATGGAGTGATGAGTACTAAAATTGTCTCCCATAATAAAGCACAGTGCGCTATGATAAACTGCACCTACTGGCTTTAATGAAGTGGCAGCTGCATTCATATAGATGATGTTGCCATAGTCTAGGACCGATATGAACGTCGACTGAATTACTATTTAGCGATAGGCAGGACCTATTTCTGTAGAAGAAGCCCATTATTATTCTCAGCTTCTTAACTAACTCATCAATATGCTTTTGAAAAGACCGTTTTTCGTCTATCCAGATGCCCAGATATTTGTAAGCACGGACACGATCAATATGGACACCATCCAAAGTACATATGCTTATATCATCAGACTTATTTTCATGTGCTCTGGAGAACAATATACTTCGTTTTACCTGCATTCAGCACTAATTTCAGGTCAATGTAGTTTTTAAACCAGTTACATGCAGCCTGGTCTAGGCCAATAGAGGAAAGCCTCTGAATTAGCAGTGAGTGATCAACAGTATCGAAAGCCTTTGACAGGTCAATGAAGAGGGCAGCACAATGTTGCCTTTTTTTCCATACAGTTAACCAAATCATTTCTAACTAGGGATGCAGCAGAGATAGTGCTATGACCTAGTGTAAAACCCGACTGATGTACATTTAGAATACATTTCAAAGATAAGAAAGATCTTTGTTGAGAATTAATCAAGGATTCAAATATTTTATCTAGGCAAGAAAGTTTAGAAATAGGCTTCACCACCTTTGTGAAGGGGGAGTACATGGGCCGCCTTCCAAACCTTGGGGATAGTACCAGATATAATCGTCAGGTTACAAATATGGGTTAATGATTCAGCAATCAGGGGGGCAGAGAGCAGCAGCAAAAATGGATCAAGCATATCAGCTCCAGTGGATTTTTTTTCTCCATCAATCTTAAGCAAGGCATCTAGCGCATCACAGATAGTAAATTGTTGAAATGAAAACAAAGATTAATTGGAAGTTGACGGGTTTAACCATCGAGTCAGGTAGAGGCTGGCAGAGGGAAGAGCAGTCGATTGACTGACCAGGGTCTCAGATAAAAGCCTGCCGAGATAAAATGATGATTAAAAGCATCACTTATCCCATTCTTCTCATGTATGATGCCAGAGTCAGACAGAACTTGCTTAGGCAGGGAAGAAGAGGAATTTGTACACTTCAGTGCATTGACTGTTTTCCAAAATTTAGAAGACCTACAGTTATAGGTCTTCTAATTTTCAGTTTCCATTTAACCCATCTGAACAGTAGGCTACATTTCCCTTGAACTTCCCTTATTGAAGTCCCCGTCTTGATCCTCACAATCATCACAAATAACACAGCTTTCACCCTCTTTTACCACTTCACCAAATCTTTCCCAAACATTACTTTGCTGGCCCTCCCTTCGCTTTATTTTCAACTCAAATTGTTGCCTCTATGGATTTACATAAACTTTTTCTGCCAGTTCCCAAAAGCATTTGGTGATTGGCATGTAAGCAATTTGGCACATGTATAGTAACGCCTAGATAACACCGACATAGTTATTGTTTTTGGTACACCAGAAGTACATTCATTTCCCCAAGTGGTCACACCCAGAGGAGAGTTCAGCAGAGCAGGGGAGAGAAGGATAGAATAGAGCAGAGTAAAGGAGAGTACAGCAGAGTAGAGGAGAGAGGAGAGTAGAGCAGAGGAGAGAAGAGTAGAAAAGAGGAGAGGAGAGAGGAGAGGAGAGCAGGAGAGAGTACAGCAGAGGAGTGGAGAGAGGATAGTAGAGCAGAGGAGAGGAGACAGGAGAGAAAGCAGAGGAGAGGAGAGAGCAGAGGAGAGGAGAGAGGAGAGTAGAGCAGATCAGAGTAGAGGAGATTGGAAAGTAGAGCAGAGTAGAGGAGAGATGATCAGAGTAGAGGAGAGAGGAGAGTAGAGGAGAGAGGAGAGTATTTCAGAGTAGAGGAGAGAGGAGAGTATTTCAGAGTAGTGGAGAGAGGAGAGTAGAGGAGAGAGCATAGTAGAGCAGAGATGTGGAGGGAGGAGAGGAGTGTAGAGCAGAGTAGAGGAGAGAGGAGAGTACAGCAGAGTAGAGGAGAGAGGAGAGTACAGCAGAGTAGAGGAGAGAGGAGAGAAGAGGAGAGCAGAGTAGAGGAGAGAGGAGAGTAGAGGATAGCAGAGTAGAGGAGAGAGGAGAGTAGAGGAGAGAGGAGAGTAGAGCAGAGAAGTGGAGAGAGGAGAGTAGAGCAGAGTAGAGGAGAGAGGAGAGTAGAGCCGAGTAGAGGAGAGTAGAGCAGAGCATAGTAGAGGAGAGAGGAAAGTAGAGCAGAGTAGAGGAGAGAGGAGAGTTGATCAGAGTAGAGGAGAGTAGAGGAGAGAGGAGAGTAGAGCAGAGCAGAGTAGAGGAGAGAGGAGAGTATAGCAGAGTAAAGGAGAGGGGGGAGTAGAGAACAATAGAGGAGAGAGGAGAGTAGAGCAGAGGAGAGAAGAGTAGAAAAGAGGAGAGGAGAGAGGAGAGTAGAGCAGGAGAGAGTAGAGCAGAGGAGTGGAGAGAGGAGAGTAGAGCAGAGTAGAGGAGACAGGAGAGTAGAGCAGAGGAGAGGAGAGAGGAGAGTAGAGAAGAGGATAGGAGAGAGGAGAGAGAGGAGAGGAGAGGAGAGGAGAGGAGAGGAGAGGAGAGGAGAGGAGAGGAGAGGAGAGGAGAGGAGAGGAGAGGAGAGGAGAGGAGAGGAGAGGAGAGGAGAGGAGAGGAGAGTAGAGGAGAGAGGAGAGTTGATCAGAGTAGAGGAGAGTAGAGGAGAGAGGAGAGGAGAGTAGAGCAGAGGAGAGAGGAGAGTAGAGCAGAGTAGAGGAGAGAGGAGAGTATAGCAGAGTAGAGGAGAGGGGAGAGTAGATAACAATAGAGGAGAGAGGAGAGTAGCGTAGAGCAGAGTAGAGAGAGGAGAGTAGAGCAGAGTAGAGGAGAAAGGAGAGTACAGCAGAGTGGAGGAGAGGAGAGAGGAGAGTAGAGCAGAGAAGTGGAGAGAGGGGAGTAGAGCAGAGTAGAGGAGAGAGGAGAGTAGAGCAGAGTAGAGGAGAGAGGAGAGGAGATAAGAGGAGAGAAGAGTAGAAAAGAAGAGAGGAGAGAGGAGAGTAGAGCAGGAGAGAGTAGAGCAGAGGAGTGGAGAGAGGAGAGTAGAGCAGAGTAGAGAGACAGGAGAGGACTGGAGAGAGGAGACTACAGCAGAGTAGAGCAGAGGAGAGGAGAGAGGAGAGTAGAGCAGAGTAGAGGAGAGAGGAGAGTTAATCAGAGTAGAGGAGAGTAGAGGAAAGAGGAGAGGAGAGGAGAGGAGAGGAGAGGAGAGGAGAGGAGAGGAGAGGAGAGGAGAGGAGAGGAGAGGAGAGGAGAGAGAGAGGAGAGGAGAGGAGAGGAGAGGAGAGGAGAGGAGAGGAGAGGAGAGGAGAGGAGAGGAGAGAGGAGAGTACAGCAGAGTAGAGGAGAGAGGAGAGAAGAGGAGAGCAGAGTAGAGGAGAGAGGAGAGTAGAGGAGAGCAGAGTAGGAGAGAGGAGAGTAGAGGAGAGAGGAGAGTAGAGCAGAGTAGAGGAGAGAGGAGAGTAGAGCAGAGTAGAGGAGAGTAGAGCAGAGCATAGTAGAGGAGAGAGGAGAGGAGAGGAGAGGAGAGGAGAGGAGAGGAGAGGAGAGGAGAGGAGAGGAGAGGAGAGGAGAGGAGAGGAGAGGAGAGGAGAGGAGAGGAGAGGAGAGGAGAGGAGAGAGGAGAGTAGAGCAGAGCAGAGTAGAGGAGAGAGGAGAGTATAGCAGAGTAGAGGAGAGGAGAGGAGAGGGGGGAGTAGAGAACAATAGAGGAGAGAGGAGAGTAGAGCAGAGGAGAGAAGAGTAGAAAAGAGGAGAGGAGAGAGGAGAGTAGAGCAGGAGAGAGTAGAGCAGAGGAGTGGAGAGAGGAGAGTAGAGCAGAGTAGAGGAGACAGGAGAGTAGAGCAGAGGAGAGGAGAGAGGAGAGTAGAGAATAGGATAGGAGAGAGGAGAGGAGAGGAGAGGAGAGGAGAGGAGAGGAGAGGAGAGGAGAGGAGAGGAGAGGAGAGGAGAGCAGAGTAGAGGAGAGAGGAGAGTAGAGCAGAGACGTGGCGAGAGGAGAGTGGAGCAGAGTAGAGGAGAGAGGAAAGTAGAGCAGAGTAGAGGAGAGAGTAGAGTTGATCAGAGTAGAGGAGAGTAGAGGAGAGAGGAGAGGAGAGTAGAGCAGAGTAGAGGAGAGAGGAGAGTAGAGCAGAGGAGAGAGGAGAGTAGAGCAGAGTAGAGGAGAGATGAGAGTGTAGCAGAGTAGATGAGAGGGGAGAGTAGATAACAATAGAGGAGAGAGGAGTGTAGAGTAGAGCAGAGTAGAGAGAGGAGAGTAGAGCAGAGTAGAGGAGAAAGGAGAGTACAGCAGAGTGGAGGAGAGGAGAGAGGAGAGTAGAGGAGAGAGGAGAGTAGAGTAGAGAAGTGGAGAGAGGAGAGTAGAGCAGAGTAGAGGAGAGAGGAGAGTAGAGCAGAGTAGAGGAGAGAGGAGAGTAGAGCAGAGGAGAGAGGAGAGTTAATCAGAGGAGAGGAGAGGAGAGGAGAGGAGAGGAGAGGAGAGGAGAGGAGAGGAGAGGAGAGGAGAGGAGAGGAGAGAGAGAGAGGAGAGGAGAGGAGAGGAGAGGAGAGAGTAGAGGAGAGAGGAGAGTTAATCAGAGTAGAGGAGAGTAGAGGAGAGGAGAGGAGAGAGGAGAGGAGAGGAGAGGAGAGGAGAGGAGAGGAGAGGAGAGGAGAGGAGAGAGAGGAGAGGAGAGGAGAGGAGAGGAGAGGAGAGGAGAGGAGAGGAGAGGAGAGGAGAGGAGAGCAGAGTAGAGGAGAGAGGAGAGTACAGCAGAGAAGTGGAGATAGTAGAGTAGAGCAGAGTAGAGGAGAGAGGAGAGTAGAGCAGAGTAGAGGAGAGAGGAGAGTTGATCAGAGTAGAGGAGAGTAGAGGAGAGTAGAGGGAGAGGAGAGTAGAGCAGAGTAGAGGAGAGAGGAGAGGAGAGGAGAGTAGAGCAGAGTAGAGGAGAGAGGAGAGTAGAGCAGAGCAGAGAGGAGAGTATAGCAGAGTAGAGGAGAGAGGAGAGGAGAGCACTCTCTGCTCTACTCTCCCTCCCTCCACTCCACTCCTCTCCTCTCCTCTCTCTCTCCTCTCCTCTCTCTCCTCTCCTCTCTCTCCTCTGCTCTACTCTGCTCTACCTGCTCTGCTCTACTCTTCACTCCTCCTCCTCCTCTCTCCTCTCCTCTCCTCCTCCTCTCCTCCTCCTCCTCCTCTCCTTCCTCTCCTCCTCCTCCTCCTCTCCTCTCCTCCTCTCACTTGTACTCTCCCTTCTCTCCTCTACTCTGCCGCCTCTCCTCTCTCCTCTACTTCTCTCCTCTCCTCCTCCACTCTGTTGTATTTCCTCTCTCCCTCTACTCTACTCTACTATAATCTCCACTCCCCTCCTCTCCTCTCTCCTCCCTCCTCTCCCTCCTCCTCTCCTCCTCCTCTCCTCTCTTCTCTCCTCTCT